>NC_051182.1:166547856-166742856 GCF_013339695.2 Rhipicephalus sanguineus | reverse complement strand
GTGCGAAATATTCGTCTTTGAAAGAGTTAGGCGTGCAGACAAGAACATCAGTAAAGTGCAGTGACTCAAGCATTGTCTGTCTTTCCCTACTTGTGGTCCCTGTCTGCATGCCTAACTTTTTCTGTCGCAAATCGTTGGCACATGTTTCAAGGGACGAAGATACCGGGACGCACATTTTTTTTCTTCAGGAAGCTTGAACATTACAGTAGGATGGGAAACTAAAATCACATTCACGTTAGTGGGAACTGCCTGCCATCATAGTTCATGTCATCACTGTTGTCATCGCAAAAGGGTCCATGTTTTCTGGTTGTCACGTTCTGTGGTATGACATTCCTTTCAATGTTATCTACAAAGACGTCTGGTACTATTGTGCGAGTTGTATGAAGGTGTTGTGACGGTGCCATAGTAATGACAGAATAGTGTATGTATGGATTACTCTGACTTTGGCTTGGCCGAAAAAATGGTCATGGCAATGCAAGGGAAGCTTCTTCATATTGACATATTCCTAGCAAGTCTTGCCTGCTTTTAACCATCTGTATGTTTACTTAAAATGACACCAAGTAAATGGTGAAAGCAGAAGGTGAAATTAAAATTGATGCACGATGAGTGAAGGCCACATTGCTCTTCCTCCAAAATTTTTTTAGTCGCACACGGGTAGTGCTTTTCACAAATACATAACTGTGTCTATGTTGATTATTCTTGCACATTCCAACACAGTAACAGAAGAAGGCTAGCATTTTGTGTTCTGTTTTAATACTGAGTAAATCAGTGTAAGAGGCTTAATGAATACGCTTTGCAAAAACACGAGGACCAGGAGGAAACAACAGTGTAAACTATGAAATGAATTTTATTTGAAGAAACATAGATACTTATACATGGAACAAACTGGCATCACCATCACGACGTCATGAAGCCTCTAATGCGACATAAAGGCAATCTCTTTTTCCCGCAAGTGCCTCTGATGGGCGGCTAATGCACATGTATCCTGTGTATGCAACGTAAAAAACTTTCAGGATCTCCCTCTCTAATCTATCCCCAGAGCGTGCCAAAAAATTTGGCAGTGCAGCAGAGCCCTAATTGTCAAACGTTTCTGAGAAAGATATCAGCCTAAAGCCAGCCAATCCGCGTGCATATTGTAGTGTTCGCTATAATTGCTCAGTGATGACGAAGGCTCTGGCTGTTCTTCGTGTCAGCTCTTGTTAATGTCTTGCTTGCAGCAAGCCAAAGTGGCCGTGCAGGACGAGTACGTGCGACGTGTGTCGGAGGCGGTGGGTCGTGACCCGGCCCTGGAGAGCCTGGCGCCAGGACTGGGTCAGCTGCTCGCCGAGCAGGCCCAAGCAGCCGTGCTCATCCAGCGGGCTCTGGACGTCGTGCACGACAGAACTGCACACTACGTGGCTCAGGTGAGCACCACTGCAACGCTTGGGTTTGAGGCAGAAAAGCCTTCGTGTGCAGTGCAGTCCACTGTTAAAGGGAATGCCCCAATGCGTGGCTCTCACTGTGCTAGTGCTCTAATATCAGTGTACAACCTAAGAAAAAATGTCGCCCCCACCCAGAGTTATCGCTGTCCCTCCCTCGGAGAATTTGCATAAATGCTCCATCCAATAGCACTCACTCATTTTCATGACGTCAGGCACTTCTCAATTGCTTGAGGGAGTTGTTTCCCATACAGACACACACTTGTGTCACTGGTGTTAGGTTGGCGACTTGAACATCCTGGTGAATTTCATCAAAGATTCTGAGATCGCTGCTCAGCAAAACATAATGTTTTAGGTGGTAGCAACAAACCTTTAACTCTAAATATGTGTAGTATTTATGTTAGGTGAGGAAAATTACTTACGGTTTGAGCGGAAACCAGCTAGCACGACTGTCACAGGTGAAGGGCAGTTGTGGTTCTGTGGGCAAAGCTTATATTTTTTTCTTAGGTTGTAACCGACCATAGTTGCAAGTGCCCGATGAAGCCTTTTTAGTAGCTTAATCTGGCACCTGTAGTGGATCTGGCGGCAGGGGCTTTGCAATCCCTTCCTGGCCCTTGCAGGTTTCAGTTACAGACTGTGTGTGTGGTCAGGGTGGGTGGGAAGGGGGGGCGAAAAGGTGGGCAGACTCACCTTTCCTTAAACAGTCTCTGAATTGTCCTCGGAAGGTTGTTGGCTCTCTCGTTTCTTTGCTGGTGCTCATTTTGCCAGCGCTCTCTTTGTTCACTTTTTTTTTGCCAGTGCTGTAGCTTCTAGCACCAGATGAAAGCAGATCCATACTTTCACTTTCAAAGGGGCGGGGGGGTAGGGCCTTTTCCCCTTGCAAGTTCTTAATGCAGCCCTGTTTCTTGCTCGCTCAGGAGAAGGAACGACTACAAGAAGAGTTTCCTGTGCTCTCCTTAATTGGACCATGGCTGCGCAGTCAGCTTTATGAAGTTCAGGTAAGCACCATTGATTGCACACTCCTGAATAATGGGGACACCCACCCATAGTGAGATGAGCTTGCCGTATTGCGCGAGTCTTTCTACAGTATCACCAGCACTCTATCATGTGCTTTGTTTTTTTCATTCCTCTTAGTCGTTATTCATGTTAGTCACGTCAAGGTGCATTACTAGCTCGCCCTGAAAACCATCTCTTTAAAATTGGAAGATTTGGAGTTCTCTACTCCTACATCATGCGATAAATGTAACGATCTTAGTGATATGCCTTGGTGTTGCTCCATGTTACGCAGTGGCAAGGACAACACAAAAGAGCGGTGGGACACAGCTTTACGCAGTCTCACATTAGAAGAGCAGCTATGGGCAGTCCAGTGGGACTGCAAAGCGGCCGGAAGGCTAGGCCTTTAGGGAGTGGTCTGCTTCAGGCTATAGGAAGCTAGCGTGACCTAATGGACCTCAATAAAGTCTGACCAGTGCTTTTGCAGACATGTTGATGTCAGTCTCTGGGTGACCGCAGTGCCAGCTGGAGCGCGAGCACTGCCTGGAGGCCCACGAGACAGCGCTGGCCTTGTGCAGGGAGCGGGGTCTTGCCCAGGCAGCCTACTTCGTGGCACGTGACCTGTCCTTCCTGCGCGAACAGGCCCCCGCACTGGCAGCCGAGCTGGCGCGGCTGCGTGCTCCCACCCGGACATTCACCTGGCAGACGCACGTGTGGAGGCCCTCACAGTGGCAGGTTGGTGCAGCATCGGGCTTGCCATTTTGCCTACTGATGTCGTATTATCCCTTCTCTCTTCTTGTTGAAGGAAGTATTTAGGACTTTCAAGAGGCTACATGCAAAAAATGCGTTTATTTCCCGACGTTTCCTTCTTCAGGGGGAATGACAACGGAGATCTCAGGGTGCAACCTTTGAGTGCCTTTCATGGTTGAGGAGGGAAGAAGGTGCTTGTGCTTTGATGTTGAGGGTGTTGAGCTCAACATCAATGCAGAAGCGTCTTTTCTCCTTCTCTGCACCTTGACCATGAAAGATGCTCAAAGGTTCCACCTCGACATCTTCGTTGTCACTCCCCCTGAAGAAGGAAACGTCGGGAAATAAACCCCGATTTTGCTTATAGCCACTTGAAAGTCGCAATTAATTAGTGCAGCTAGACAGGCAATTCTGTCAAAATACAGTCAACTGCCGATTTTTCGGACTCCCTAGGGACCGCGAAATCGTCCGAAAAATCGGGCAGTCTGAAAAAACAAATTCATGCTTTTTTATTCTGCTCAAGCGGTCAAATCGTCGCAGCCACGTCCGAAATAGCTTTAATGCCTCCCAGTACAATTATCAGGCATTTTGGTGCGTGCCCAGGCTCTCGCAAATACATTCGGTACCTGCCGCGAACCCCGCTTAACTACGTACGTGCCAACTGCCACTTTTGCATCTCGTGATGGGCGCCACTGATAACAGCAAAGTGTGGAATAGATTACGGCTATCTCGCATGAAGCGCTTGTAAACGATGACGTGGAACACAAAGACTATGGCGGAAGCGGGGACGACTCGTCCAGCTTTCCCCGATGCATGTGCGCATGTAAAAGTGCGTACACACATCGCCGAATCGTTGCCGATACGCAGCATTTGCTGCCGTGTCAAGCCGATCGTTTCTGGTTGTGTGCAGCACATCGCCAACTAAGCTGACGCCGTCACTTTACTGTTGCTGTATCGTACGCACGCATTTATCATGAAAGGGTTCGTGATGCGCACTTAGTTCCTGACCGCACATGGGTGCGACAATGGCGAGCTGGTTTCGTCCGCGAAGGCAACGCGTCTATGCGGCGCACTTAGCGGTCTCGCACAAAGAGGCAGCAGGAATGGCGGCGCGGCGCATTTGGGTTCTCGCCTATTAAATGCGTGCAGTACGCATGCAACTGCGCTAGGCCATGTGCACTACCGAGCAGATAACTGAAGATGCTTATCGTAAGGGTTGTCAGCGATTAAGCCGTACTGGCACGTTTGCCAGCTGCCGCCATCATGCCTCCGTGCATTTCCGCTGCTTATCCGTAACATCGCTGCACGGCGGCGCGATAGCGGCCCCTTTGAATTTCTGGTCTGCTTCACCCCATAATGCTTCGGCATTGCGGCAAAGCTGACTTTCGGACTCTTCTACTGTCTCAAAGAGATCGACTGGCGAAAGCGCTGGTTCAAACCTAAGAGATGATAGACGCGGCAGAGGTGGGGGCTTCAAATAATGCCTTTCGGACCTTCAATGTAGGCAGAAAGTCCGAAAAATTGGACGCGGAATAGCTTCAGCGTCCGAAATTTTGGACGTTCTAATACATTGAAGTCTATGGGGCTGGTGATGGTGCCGCGAAAGCGTCCGAATTTTCGAGCATGTCCGGAAAATTGGGCGTCCGAAAAATCGGCAGTTGACTGTATTCAGCTTAGTGAAGAAAGTATGTGTGGAAATAAATAATTTGTCAAGGTTGGGATCAATGCTGAAGGAAACTTGAAAGGAAACATTTCTTTTTTTGCTTGCATGTATCAACTGAAGTTTAATATGCTGAAGAATACTTCGTACACGGCTCACCTCCTGATCTTTCTTCATGCCTGCCGATGTCTGTTGTCAGTCAAACATGTATATCAGCTGTTGGTCAATTACGTCTCTCTGTCAGCAGCATGTAATGAATCCATGTTTATGTTAAACATAAAATATAATAACAAAGGTGTTTTCATGTCAGATGTGACACTGTTGTGACGAGATTCGACTGTGTAAGATAAAAGAAAAAGAATTTGCACTGTGCCTTTACTAGAATTGAAACCTCATACCCACAGAGTGTGAGACACTTTCTGCAGCTTCTTTAAGCAAGCCAAATGTGGTCGAGAAATTCCTGAATGCCCCATTGAATGGGTATATGTACTTCTCTGTAAGTGACTTTGAAAGGGGGCCAGTGTCATGCCTTACGCCAACCCATGTCATGATTTCGTAGAGGGTCAACACCCGTTTCACATTAGCTCTCTATGTTCTCTATATATGAGCTCGAATAAATTATCTCTTTGCGGCATTTGGAGATGCAACTTACTTCTGCCATTTCTGTGCCTTGTCGGCAAGGAAGAGACCATGAACAGTGAGTAATTGTAAATTACTCCTTATTGTTGCCTAAAGTGCTTTTATGTCACTTGTAAGCAAAATATTTTGCTACACACAATCGCTTTAGTGACGGCAGTTGGATGGGAGGTGTTTCGGCAGAGATTTCAAAATATTTTTTTACCTTTTTGGTAATCCTCGCTGCCAGCAGATAACTATTGCATGTAATTTGAGTGGGCCATTCAATTCGGTTTATGAAGAAATATAGCATGAATGACTCTACAGTAATGAGATAATTGTTTATGGTGTAATTGCATTTAATTGCTCTGGAATACATTATAATTTTTTCTAATGTTTCCACTTGCATTAAGTTTCATCTCCAGAACCTTGGCGTCAAATTATGTGAATTTTATGCGCTCATAATGAGTCGATCATAATGAGTGTTGCAAAGGGTAATGTGCTTCAGCCACGTGTCATTTCGAGGTGTCGCCACTGCAGGTGCGGCGTGTGGGTGGCCCCTCGGGCCCCGAGCCCCCGATGGGTGACACCCTGCTCCTGGGCGAGCGCCCCACGTACGTGGCCGAGAAGCAGTGCACCCGGCTCACCTCCACCCGGCTGCCCCTGTGGCGCTGGGGCAATTTCTGCCACCGGGTCTGGGCACACACCTGCAATGCCATGTTCCTCCTCGGGGTATGGTGTGCCTGCTGCCTCTGTCTACACTCTGTTCCTTACGTAGCAGTCGGTGCTGTGAAGGTTACGCAAGAAGTTCGGTCAGCAAAATGTATAACTCCACGCGTCTTGCAGCCGCGTTTCTTCATTGCAAGTGCTCTTGCGAGCAGCATCGTGATGCTTCAAATGAAAAACAAAGAAACGAAGACAACGAAACGCTATGGGATACAGAACAACATATTCACAGCCGTATAACGGAGTTGTTTATCTCTAAGCTGCAAGAACTTGTAATTTATTGCTCCACATAAAACTGAGAGAAATCACATTGTGGGTGTGAAACAAGAATGAATAATCTCCTGATGCGCAAGACATGTAGTGCAAGAAGCCCTAGCCCCCACAGCGACCGCTCTCTATGGAACGGGCTGTAGTACTTTTTGGAGCGCTGAATTTAAGCTTGTTGTGTTGCTCTAGTTGTGCTTTGACTGCAGTAATGAGTAAAAAGCTGAAAACCACTTGTACATATTGGCCAACTTTCTATCATAAAGTGCTCAATCTTTAACCCTTTTACCATTTTGAACAGGCGCTACTTGTCCTTGCCAAACTGTCCCCAAACTGTTGTGGACAAGTGTAGCTCGAATCAATCAATCAATCAATCAATCAATCAATCAATCAATCAATCAATCAATCAATCAATCAATCAATCAATATTTGTATTTACCATTTTAAAGAGCAGAGGGCAAGTATCGAGGGAGGAGCCCCTGAGCGACGCATTCTCTCTTAAAATGTCCGCATATTGTCTCTGCTGAGCCAGTGACATTGTTATTTGAGCACTGAAACATTCACTTCTTTTCATAGATCCTGATACCTTGGTGCAGTCCTCTGAGCTTGCGTAGTCTGGTGCTTCCCCGTCCCTTCATGCCAGACTTTGAGGTCAACCAGGAAGATGTAAGTCCTTGCACTCCTGAAGCAATAAAATTTCATTGAATCCTGGCTGGTGTAGCTAGACCTTTCCAATAAAAGCTTTCATAATGATCTCTGGACTGTTGCGAGACCTTGCAAGCATAGGCTCAACAGCACGAGGAACATGGACAGCATGTGCCTTTTATATCCTCATGCAACAGTTGCTGTTTCTTTGTTCCTATCATGTGAAGATGTCCGAAGTGAAGCTTCATTATAATGCAATTGGCAATAACATTATAATAAATATAATAAAGTAATTCCATCTGCAATTCCTATTGAGACCCACGCATTTGCAATCTCATTTTTGTAAAGCAAGACTTTTCTATAAAACATTTTGATGTTTGAAATACTGCTAACAAGGGGAGTGACAGCCTCGCAGAATAAACACAGAAAAGGCAATTATTGCTCCTTCTGTACAGTAACATCCTTAGCAAAAGCTGCTTATTAAGAGACTAATGTTTCATCTCGGTAACGAGAAACTTTCAAAAGAGATGAAAGAGAAGCAGCCTTATTATGAGTGTGATTGCTTTAACAGATTATGTGGTTGTTAAAATGTCTTTATTAGGCTTCTGCACATTGCATAAATTGCACTGAATTGGTCAATACGTAGTTAGTTATCTGTGTTGTATCTGTGTTGTTCCAGCCCTTCTTTCTTCTTGTTTTTGTATAAAAAGAGACTGAACCCTTTAAAGGGACACTAAAGAGCAAAACGATTTTTCTCGCATTAGTAAAGTGGTCTTCCATGATACCAAAAACACCACGCTTGCTGCGAGAAGACGCCTAATAAGCGAGAAAACGCGCGAAAAGAAAATACAGGTGGCGACGCCACCTTGGAATTCCTGCACCATTTGCCGTGACGTCACATATTTTTGACGGCGCCTGCTTGGGCCTACGTAGTTCCTAATCGGTTAAATCGAAGTACATTGTCCTCTGAGGGGGCCAGAGACTTGACATAACGAGTTTGTAGAAATTTCGTCGAGCCAGTGGCGCCAAAATACGTTAAATGCTCTTTGAAACCTTTTACGTCACGAATTACAAAGTTCGGCGCGAAATTTAAAAATGAAACTTTGAACTTGGTTTTGTCCTCTAATAATAAACCTATGGTGGTGAAATAAACTACGCAAGAGTTCTCCGAGCACACTTTATCAATCTAAACCAATTCATTGTTTCTGTTTAGTGTCCTTTTAATAATGAATGCCACTTTTCCTTACGGGGTTGGCGAGAATGTTTATCAGCGTCAAAGATGCACTCCGGCTGATTTTTTATATGAACAAATACAGTAAACATTCTCTCAGTGTGGAGGTAATGTTTTATATGTCGATCGTGTATAATTAGAGAAATATTCAATATGTTTACATGGTATTTAACAGCCTAAAAGATGTCGAGGTGGTAATCAATTTGTGATTAGCTAAAAGAAAGAAAAATGGGAATTTTTTCGAGGGGCTCGTTTCTTTGTTAGACACAGCCCAATGAATCCAACCAACACTTAGGCCAACTAAAGCATAAGGGCCATTAATTGTTGTTTTTAATTCTTTATGTTAAATTTAAATGAATTAGAATGGATGAAAAATCCCCCTTTCAGTTTGTGGGATCTGAAACCACAACTTTCGAATTATGTGTCCGATGCTCTACCATTTGAGCTACGATGGATTGATCTCCGTTGTAGCTCCATTGGTGGAACATTGGACACATAATTAGAAGATCCCACTGATGGAAAGGGGGATTTTTCATCCATTCTAATTCATTTCAATTTATGTCATTGACAACAAATAATAGCCCTTATGCCTTCCCTGGCCTAATTGCCTCTTGGATTCATTTGGCTCTATCTAAAAATGGGCATGTTGCAGAGCTGTCCTTTTGACGAGCTCAGCGTTGTGGGAAGTGACTTGACGCGAGGCTCGGTCTCTGCTGGGACAGTCTGGTAACACGAGTGCCCCACTGCTGTGCAGGGAAGACTACAGCCGCGCAAGTCGTCTTCCACCCAGACACTCTGCTCCCGACTGCTCTCCCTTTGGAGGCACATCTCCAAGTCAAGAACAGACTTTGAATCTCAACCAGACTCTGGTGAGGGGAGTTTGTAGTGTGATGCAGCCACTACCGATAAAGAGGCACAAAAACTCGCAGGGTTCCCTATGCATTCACCTAAGACGTCTTGAAGGCATAAGCCATCTTCTTCTTTTTCTTCTCAGTGGATGTATTGATCCTCCCCCACCTCCAAAAGCTTTCTGCATCTCACCTGGCTTTGCACTGCCTACGTGATCGGCCCACCTTTGACCAAGGGATGATGCCAAGTGATCGCCAAGCATCGTGTGACATCATGTTATGTGATGTCAGTGATGTCACAAATTTTGGTGATCTGTGACGTCAAGATGGCGTCATCACACGATGATTTCTTGCATCACTCATGTTGACGCCGTCGCCGCAGCACGGCGACGGCTGTCAGTTTTCACGCTTAATGAGGCATCTAAGGTTTTCGCCATAAAAATGAAAATTGGAATGATCGCCAAAATTTTCACCTTTCTATTGCACGTGCAGTATTACTAACGTATTCATTGTTGTAAACTTCCTTTGAAGTGTTGGTGGATGTAGTTTTTATGCTCTAAAATTATGGAAATGTGTGCATTGAGGAAAGTAGAAGATGCATTGATTAAGGAAACATGAGTATTTGCCCTCCAGGTCCTTAGAGCTGCACTTGGCCTGGTACACTATCATATTGAAGGTATTTGTGGGCATCATGGCACCTCAAAAGTGCACCCCAGTCCTCTTCTGAACAGTGTTTGCCAAAATCTTGGTTGTTGAAAACATTCCTCGGATTGAGCACTCATTCGTCACCTGAAAGAACTTGTTCGTGGATTTTGCTAAGGGCTGTGCTCCAAGAGCACCAGCGTGAGGAGTAATGCCTTTCTGGTGTGCATTTCTGCTCTGCAAAGACTTTGGTCCTTGAGTTCAAATCCCAAACCAGGGCAAATTTTGCATCAACTGCGAAGCTTTCTTTCTGAGAAATCCGTGTGGATTTTTTTTTTTTTGCATAGTTTCGTGCTACCAATGCATGGTCGACTATAATTTTCCTTTTCACTGCCACCTCTCTTGCAGGTTTTGTGGGCAAAGGCCTGAGCCGGCAAGTGAACCGTGCCTGGAACTACCTCGTCAAGGGCCTGGTGGGCACGGTGCTGCTGGTGCTGGTCTTCCCCGTGCTCTCATTGGTCGTCTGCCTGACATCTCTGGTGGCGGCACTCCTGGCTCCCCTCTGGTGGGCATTTGTATTCCGATGGTGGCACCTGTCGAGTTTTCTAAAGAAATTGCTGCTGGGAACCGTAGTACCAGTGCTTATGGCAGCTGCAAGCAAGGCAGCTTAGCTATACTCGACATAGGCTTATCCAGGAGAGGGATCAGGGATGCTCCCAGAAATGTTTGTTTAGTTTGTGTGTGCATGTGTGTGTGCATGCACTCATACTAACACACACGCACATGCATATAGGCAGCTCCTGGCTACACCTGACTATGCTTTTATTAGGGATTTCTTCAGTGGCATGACCTTTGGTAAACAGAGGCTTAATGAAATCTAGCCAGACGCTGTCATGTGACAGTAATGCCTGACCTGTGTCGTGTTTTCTATCTGCAGGATGCCATGTGTGATGCTTGCCTTCCACCTACTCATGGTGCTCGCCTATGACTTCGACTCGCCAAGTGCGTTCTCCCAGCTGCTTTTTTTCAAGCCCCGCTTTTTTGTTCCTATTGTTTAATAAGCATTCTGTTAGGCTGAATGTGTTTCCTGGATGACTTGCTTTGCTTCAAAATTATAAATGCATGCATCATCCTTGAAGAAGTGATGCCATAGAATGTTATAACATGCATATAAGGAATGTGATGGGTTTACATAATAAGTGTTCTTTTGTCACCTGAAATAGTATCTATATTGTGTTTTAGGTAAAAAATTTGTTTCCATAGCTGTTAGTATGTGGTTTGGAACGCAAGAGGAGAATTCTTCTGAAGCTTGAATGCTATGTAAATCACAAAATCAATGTATTACGTGTATTCTAACGTATAACCCGCAAAAACATTTTTTTATTTTGGAGCTAGAGTCAAAATAAAAAATGCAAATAGACCCCTTTTATAATTGTAAAGCCAGCTTTCCTGCCATGCAGTTAGCCCAACTAATGGCAGCAAGTCAATTGCTGCAAGCAACGTGATCGAGCGCGGTTTGCTTGCGCTACGACACGGAAAACGTATACTTGGCTCTCTTGATATAAACATGCATAATAGATGAGCCCCAGCACATGCAACTAGGGCCTCTTCTATACTTGAAGGACGACAGATGCTTCCATTAGTTGGGCAAATAGGCAGCGCAGAGAAGCGCGCTTGTGGATTATAAAAAGGATTCATTCTAGTCTGCAAAGCTGGCTTCACGGCAGTGCTTCACAGCTGTACAAGAAAGCTAGCTTTGCGGCAATACGTGGGGATCATTTTTGGAAATTTTTCCGCCAATCGTTGTTGAAGCTCCACTTGAGCTTGAGCGTGCTCAGAGGCATCTCTTTTGAGCATGCTCCACTCAGTGTGTGTGCCTCAGTGCAGTGGACTGCATACATCATCGTGCACATTTGATGGGTAGCTCACGAATGGTGGTGATGGCGCAGGCCCGGAGCGCAACCGTATCTGCGTGCTTGGTGAGGCCATCCTCTGGCAGGGGCTTGTGCTGGGCCTGCTTCAGCCGATTGCAGCGGCCGTCATAGCCTTGGTGCTGTGTCCCATAGCGGCTGGCTTCATTCTCTTGGGTGAGCCAAGTCATTTATGGTTATTTGTTGTAACACAGCTGCGCTTTATGTTGTCCTCCCACTTAAGGCGTCACAAAATATCACTACAAGGGTTGCTACTGGCATAGCAAAGTTGTAGTGAGCAGTATGCTTAACACTGTCAGTTGACATATGAAGGGTAGCCTCTCTTTGTGAATAAAATGTATGCACGCAAGAGGCGTCTAGGATTTTTGTAACATTAAATTGCATTTGTACCCGTCTGCCTCGGTGGATTACTGGTTACGGTTCTCGGCTGCTGACCCGAAGGTCGTGGGATTGATCCCGGCCGCGGTGGTCACATTTCGGTGGAGGCAAGATGATAAGTGGCCCGTGTACTGTGCTATGTCAGTGCACGTTAAAGAATGCCAGATGGTTGAAATTTCCGTAGCACTTCAGTACGGCTGCCTGATTATCATATTGTGGTTTCGGCACATAAAAATTTAGGTATTCTTATTATTATTGGCATTTGTACTGTTTTGTCTTTCATTTTTAACTGTCCCAAGTTTCAGTAAAAGAAAGCTTACATTATCTTGCGAAAATAAGAAATTATTACTGTGCAGTTATGACACAACCTCGTATAGACATGCTGTCATTATAAATTCAAATAGAAGCAATTCTGAACTGCTTCAATGTGTTTTTCCAATTTAAAGTTTCACCTTGACTTTTAATTCTGACTACAGAATGTTCACTTGGAAACACTGCGTGCTTATAAGCCAACTGCAGAGCATTTACACTTCGCATTTTCAAGTAATTAAGTGCAAAAGAAATTCGGATCAGTTATTTCCTGCTCCCATTTCAATTTATGATGGCCTGTACGTACGTTGCTTATGTGCAGGTTCTGTTAATTTGTAGAATAATTCTGTCACTAGCAGAGTTGCCAGTTCTGTTTATAATACGTGGATTTGGGCTTCTTTTTTCACAGAGTCACTTGTTGAATTTTCCAGTCACTTGTCGCATTTTTTGGACATATTTGCATTTTTCCAGCAAATATAGTCATTTTAGTGATCATCACGTTCATCAATAGTGCGTTTGTCAATGACTGACTAGTTGGAGTGTTGAAGTCAAAGATACGTTGGGGTAATCAACAACTAATGTTAAGCATGCACTGGCAAACGGGCATTCAACCGAATAGAGACTACGCTGAAGGCAACATTAAAAAGTATGTGCTTTTGTTCATAGTTGCACATATTTTTGCTGTACAAAATAACTAAAGTGATTTTTTCAACATCCCTTCGTACTTGAGGGACATTTTTTTATTATAATTAAAATATTTTCAAGAATGAGAAAATTCATGAAATTCCTCCTTCTTTTGGGCTTCTTCGTGAAAGTCACGTCGCTTTTTTTGGGCTTCTGTTGTGATGATTATTTGCTTGTTAGCTCAGTAGTGTCTGGCAACTCTGATAACTGGTATGATTATGGACAACTTTCACAGTGAAAAGAAAGCTACAGACACATTTGTCACTTCACAAGTAGCCCCACTGATTGGGATAGTGCTTTCAGTTTCTTGGAACATATATTGAGCCACCTTTAGCTTCCACATTTGATGGTTTTACATTCAGCCATACGATGAAGAGAAAAAGACATAATCACATATTATGCTGAGTTGCCCATTTTGTCTGTATTGTGCTTTGGGGGCTCATGACCTGTTAATAAACCAGAAGATGGCATGGTGATTTCGTGGCAGTGGGGTCACGCTGCCAAGCAAAAGGTTGCGGGTTCAATTCCTGGCATAGTGGCCGCATTGCAAAATGCCAGAAAACCAGTGTACTTAGATTAGGTGCATGTAAAAGAATCCAAGGTGGCCAGAATTAATACGAGGTCCCTCACTGCGGCATGCACATAAAACCCCAGAATTTGATACCGGTGTCACATGGGCACTTTTGATCACCATCAGGGCCAGTCCACATTAGCCTCGATCTGGATCAGGTGCTGCTGCACAGTCACCTTTGATTTTGATTAGGCCCAGTCAAAATTGACATCACAGTCTGCACATCGCGATCAGGCTCCCAGATAGCAGTTTGGCTGACATCTGTGCCAAATTCAATCTGGATTAGTCTGGACCGTGTGGCAGCAACTGTTGTTGAGTGCGATCAAGATATGCAGTCCGGATAGGCCCTTATCACAATCAGAAATGCCCATGTGATGCCGGTATAATTTGAACATGCTGGCGCACTGAAACAGGTGATTTGTCTCCTGGTATGCACTGTTGCTGAATGAAGCCTGCTTTGCTCTACAGTTGGGCTCTTGTGCGTGCTGTTATGCAGTTGCGGTGTTTCGGTGGGCAGCGGTGCGGTGTTGGGATGCGCTGTTGTTTCATGGTGTCATCAAGCGCCGAGCCCGGGTGCCGGTGGGCGACAGCTGGATGGTAACACGGGTGGCGGGACCTGGACTCTCACAGGACCATTTGTACCAGGTGCCCTTATCAAAGCTGCTGCTAACTGATTTTATTGTAAGATGCCAAACATTTGGAGCATATCTAATTGTAGGCATTTTGCATTCAGGCGGGACCACAGAGTAAGATAAGACAGGAGTGCCTACTCTGCCACCACGCAACGCATTCGCTTGGGACAAACGATGCGACAGGGGTGCGGTGGTCCAACTCATTCGTTTGCTGTCTCCCTCTGCTCCTCTTCACGCATTCGCACACCCTCCCCTTGCGCTGCTCACAACGCACAGCGCTATCTGTTGAGGCAGGTGGAAATCATTCAACAACCTGCTCTCATGAGTGTATGGGCTGACTGACAAAGGCCGGCGGCGACAGCAACGGGGAGTGGCAAGTGGGGAGCAGATGACAAAAGGAGTAGCCAATCAGTCACAGGAACATGGTGAAGCGCGATGGTGCGTCGTTTCTATAGCAACGACAGAGAGAACCCCCGCCCACAGCTCTTCTCGAGGACCGGTGTCTCTCCTCCGCAGCTTTTCTTCATTCTTAGTGCCATCTGGTGAACATGCTGTGAAGCAGGAACCAGCATGGCAGAATGTGTCCCTTTCCAGGCGAGCAAAGTTGCCGCTCCTGTCTGTTCTTACTTTGTGGGCAGGACGATGAAAAGCAAAGGGTAGACAAACACAAGCACAGTGCACTTGTGCATGTGTTTGCCTCTTGTCTGCATTTCATTGTGCTTGTATAAAAGATGCCTACGAATACTAAATGCTATCAACTTATCCAAACCAGTACCTTACTTATTTAGAGCATGTTTACAATTATCATAATGGCACCTTATTCATATCATAATGGCAATTATCGTAATGGCACCTGTAATCTTATTACAATTTTTCATTTGCATCTAATTTAGAGTCATTCAACTAACTTTAAGAGAATATGAATAAGCAATCACTGATCGATTTTCGGAGCCTGATGACTGTTATTCGGTCCTACACACAGTAATATAAGTCAACTTGCAACCAATGTATAAAGGCAGTAGAAATTATAGTTGCTATTGTGTGGATGGTTTGTAAATAAAACTTCGTGAGGAATGTTTCTGTTTGCATGTAATGCAGATTGTCCTAGCTGCAGAAAGTAGTTCCTGTTCACAGCTTCTGTGGCGAGCAATGTCTGCATATTTTTATACAATAAACTGCCATCATATGAGTTATGAAATACTTGTTAGTATTTTTAACGAAATATTTTAGTGTACTTTTTGCTCGGTCTGTAGTGTGTACTAAAGATCCTTGAAGTTGACAGGTTTGCCATATGCATAGGGTGCACCTGTTGCTGTACCAAACTCGCGTCGTATGGCTGTTACTGAAAGCTTGAGTTAGCATTATTCTACAGTCTTCCACACCTTGTGTGTATCTCGTCGCTACAGAAAGCTTACCATAATTATGTAGGCTGATCGATCCTGGCATTGAGCATATTCTTGCAACATGGCATGTCAGCATAGGTTTGAGATGCAACCTTTCAAAAATGTTACACTCGGTATAGCTGACTTCCTTGTACGTGCATGCAGATAAATCCGGAGCAAGCCCTCACAGCATTCTTGGCCAAAGTGGAATTGGAGCAGCTCTCCATCTACGGGCAACAAACGGAACAGCAGATATTGGAGCCCCTCAAGGCTTATGAGTGAGTACACACTGCTCAAGATGTCCTCTTTTATTTTTATTTTTGCAATACGATTTTTGTAATATGCAGAGGTTGTGGGTTCAGTCCCCTAGTGGTGTCAAGTTGTTTTTTTCGTAAAGTTGAATTTTTCCTTTATTGTGTAATTATTACACTTCAAATAACAACAACAAAAAGAAACTACAACACCCCCTATGCTTTTTTTTTGCTTCATTATCTTTGACTTCAGCTGATTGCATCTAACAAAAACAACCTCCTCAATCTGTTTCCCTTCTTTTGTTGTGTTTAGATGGCTCTGTTTAGTGGCTGTTTTTTGACAAATGCAGAAAGAGTGAAATGTTGAGCAAGTGGTCATTGGTGCATTTTAAAACTGCACTATACTGGAAGTAGTGAAGGGTGGAAATTTGGGCATATTGGTAAGACGTAATAAGAAGGGATGGGCGAATATTCGGTCATTTCGAATATTATTAAAGTATTCGAATTCGCTTCGATACGAATTTATATTATTCGAAATTTCGAAGTATTCGAAATGAACGAATATATTTGTTTGACCGCACATGTGTTTGATCGAATATATGTGTTTGACCGTGAAACTACCCAGCCAGGGGAAATCTGCACTGCCGCGAAGCCACACTTCAAGGTTAAGTGTAAATATTTTTTTAAATTTAAAAGCGTATTATACGGGCTTATATGTGCTAAAGATAGTAATTTTTAAATTGTAACATATTGTACCCCCTATAACTTGCACTCTACTGCTATTCAAATCTTGATAATATTCAAGCTTGCTTCCACTTCATTTCAAACCAAAAAAGTGACATTCACTCATACCTAGTTCCAATCCTTAAAAATATTGTGCAAGGGTCATGACGAAAATGCTCATTTTTCATAATATGTGGTACATACTATTCGAACTATTCGATTCGAAATTATTCGACCAAATCACTATTCGCTTTAGATTCGCTTCGAACCTCAAATTCACTATTCGCCCATCCCTAGTAATAAGTTTAAGAACAGCGCAACAGGCAAGGACTGGCAAAGGACTCACACACACAAGTGTGTAAATTCCCCATCAATTGCGCTGTTGCAAAAAGAGATTGCACATTTCATTCAGTGTTGAATTGTACTGTCCTCAAGCACAGTCAACATGTGACAAGTGATTTCTCATCCTATATTCATTGACATGGTTGATAACTGCACCCTCTTCTACGCATGCCTCCATATCGTATATACAGTAGAATCTCGATGATACGAATCCCGCGGGGTCACGATAAATATTCGTATTAGCCGAAATTCGTATCACCGAAACACATGTAAAACTAGCTATATTAACAGTCAGAGGCAAACTCATTTTTAGGAACACATAAAAAAAACATTTATTTCTTGCAGAAAAAATCTCTAATGTCTTTCTGCTTCTTTTTTTTCGCGAAGTCACTCAGCAGACTTCTTTGAAATCCGTAAAAACGCGTGCACGTGTCGTCGCTGATTTCATCAGCGGCCATAGCACGCCTCAGGACGTCGAGCGCGTGCAGCGTTTCAGCCGCCGGTGGTGGTCCTTCACCATCGCCCTCGTCTATGTTGTCGCCATCATCGCTGGAATCGGCAACCTCGCATGTGGCCTCCTCAACAATATCCTCCACCGTGCGCGCACCACAAGTGGCGAGGTTGTCATCCGCCGTGCAGAAGTCTTCAGCTGTACACCCAGCATCAAGCAGTTCCCAACCCTCAATTGGCTCTTCCTGCTCTGAGGGCACCTCTTCGGAACTCCTGAAGAAGCCGCATTTCGCAAAGCAGTTTGCTATGGTAGTCGGCGTTACTCGATCCCAAGCCATAGCGATAAAATGGATGGCGTCCAGGAGGCTTATTCGCAGGTCGCCTTCGTGTTTTCTGTCAATATTGGCAAGTAGGCGGCGCACAAGAAGGCCCTTGAAATGATGCTTGAGGTTTTTATTATTCCAGCGTCAAGCGGTTGCAGGTGCGTCGTCGTGTTCGCGGGCAAAAAGATCAGTTTGACGTTTTGGAGCGTTACTTGCCTCGGGTGGGCGGCGCACTGGTCAAGAATCAAAACAATCTTCCGATTCTTGCAGGCCATCCTTCTGTCAAGGAGCGACAGAAATTCTTCGAACAGGGCCGCCGTCATCCACGCCTTTTTGTTTGCGCGATAGACGCACGGCAAATGGCTCTCGCGCTTGAAACACCGAGGCTTTTGGGATTTGCCAATTACCGTCAGCTTAAGTTTCTCCGACCCGTCGGCGTTACAGCACAAAAGCACCGTTATTCGCTCTTTGCTTTTCTTGCCTCCTTGGCACGCTTCGCCTTTTAAGCAAAGGCTCTTCTCAGGCTGAAGGTTAAAAAACAGGCCAGCCTCGTCTGCGTTAAAAACATCACGAGGCTCATACCCAGAGATGAGTGACTGCAGCTTCGCGAGCCAGTCGCTAACAACGGTCTCGTCAGCCTTCTTCGCTTCCCCACAGACGCTTTTGTAAACGAGACCGTGTCTCGTCTTGAAACGGTGCAGCCACCCACCTGAGGCCTGAAATCCGTCGATGCGCAGAGCAAGTGCGATCTCGTCGGCTTTCTCACGCAACACTTTGCCATCGATGTTCACACCAGCTGCAGTAACCTCCTTAAACCAGGTCAGAAGAGCTTCTTCAAGCTTCACGTGTTGGGCTGTCTTCGCTTGCCTCGCGTTGACGTTAAATGAAAGCACATTCTTCATTATTGAGTCCCGCTGTCCAACAATTGTGCTTAATGTCGACGTTGCGAGGCCTAGCTCCTTAGCCAACTCCGTGCGTTTTCTTTTGGGATCCTCATCGACCTTTCGAAGAATGTCCAGTTTCTCCTTAAAGGAGAGGGCTTTCCGCTTGCGAGACATAGCTTGCTGCCACTCGGCAAAAAAGGCACTATCACAACAAAGCAAGAACGCGGGCTCGAGCACAGCAACCACAACCACTCTGTCCGACGGCACGCATAGAAGAAAGAAGCTCCCGCGGGCCGCGGGCCGTGCCTCTCCCTCTCCGGCGTCTCCGCCTGCCGGCCTGCCTCCGCACCAAGAAAAAAAAAAAAAAACGTGGCCAGCGCCATCTGTAATCTTCAAGAGAAAGCAAAGGCACACTCCGGCCTCCGATACACGCAGATCTTGGAGGCTGTCGCGCGCTGCTCGCCGGCGGCGCTGGCAACGTGCCAAACCGGCGGCGCCGCACGCATTCCAGCGCCGTAAGTGCACGCTGCTATCTTCCGCGGCCGTCGGTGGGGCCAACGTTGCGTTGGGTGGGGCGGCGTTTATTCGTATCAAACGACGCGGGTCAAAAATCAGTTCGTAACAACCGTACTCAAGCACGTTGTAAATTAATGGGCCTTGGCCGGGACCACAGAAAAATTCGTATCATCCCGAAATTCGTATTAGCCGTGATCGTATCATCGAGATTCTACTGTACATTGTCTTTGCTTTGCTATTAAATGTAGTTGAAAGTCAGCGCTGTGTTTGTGCTCTTCACCAGTTTTTATCTGTAGCGCTGTTAAATTTATTACTGGCAGTAGGTTTACGTGGTGCCCTGCAATGAGTAATAAACACTACATTTTGCTTAGACATGTTGATCACTTGGTAGAAAGAAACACTGCTCTGTTATTTCTGGCAGCCAATTTGTGGAGCAGTGCTTCAGTCCATTTGCGTCCACCCTGGCACGAGACAGGAGTCCCTATCGGGACCTCGAGGCCGAGCTGAACAACATGGTGTCGGCGCTCAAGGCGGAAGTGGACAAGTGAGCATGTTTGTTATGTTGCTACCTTACAGTGCAGTGGGTGAGTGTGATGAATGCAGTCTTGAATGACCCTGATTGATTGATTGATTGATTGATTGATTGATTGATTGATTGATTGATTGATTGATTGATTGATTGATTGATTGATTGCTGAACCTGGGGTGTTATTCTGGACACTGCCAGATTTCATAATGGCGGCATTTTGTGCCAATCAGAGAGGTCGTAGCAGTCCCCTGGGCCACTCAGAGTTGACAAGATGGCAAATATGGCAAAATGGTGCAATTCAACAGTGTCTAGAATAGCACCCCTGGACATGTCATCCTTGCAAAATACATACAAAGGCTCTATGAGCAGTGCCCATCCTTTTTCATTTGTTCACAATTATTTGGCTTGAGCAAACTATTTGACAATCTCTTCGGCAGAACGTGTGTGCACCTGAAAGATCTTATATTCTGTATATCTCATGCATACTTGGGTATGTACAATGAAGTCGCGCTGTAAGAAAGTTTTTGCATAGGAGCAATCGGGGTACAACATTTTCTGATTCAGGTGCAGTCTGATACAGTGATTTCATTAATCCTTTGGCTGCCGAGGGTTTCGGATGTTTCTGCCCGTAGTGTGCCACAAATTTCTTCTAATCACTGTGCTAGCAGGCTTTAGATTCAAGTGCTATTCATAGACGATATGTTGCTGATCGTATCGCAAAGCTTACAATCTTCTGTACAGTATAGTATAGTTTCTGTGTATAGTATTGCAACTGTAGTATGATATGTAAATTGAAGTCTGTCTTTCAAGAGCAATAAATCATGCAGTTTGGGGGCTCCTTCCTTTTCTTTCTTTTTTTTTTGTGTTACAGAGATAGCAACAGCGATGAAAAATTCTTGGAACGCATGGTGTCGCTGGAGCCAACGCTTTAACAAGTGGTCTTGTCTTCTTCAAAGCTGCAACTTCAAGGCTCCAACAGTTGCAGCCTTGAAAAAGACAAGACCGCTTGTCAAAGCATTGGCTCCAGCGACACCATGCGTTCCAAGGATTTTTCATCGCTTCAAGCTTCCATCTTCCCCTGGCCTGTTGATATCTTGGAGGTAGCAACAGTGGCACGCTTGTGACTTCACTGCAATGCACTCTCATAAACACCAAGATATGTGGGAGTGGAGCCGAGAGAGCTACGATTGCTCCACTGACGCAGGCGCAAGCGTGAGCTGCAGCTGGGCCTGGGCGTGGGCTGTCGCCAGCGGACACGCATGACGGCTGCTGGCCTGCACTCGGCGCTGGTCGCAGGGTCCAGTTTGGCCCAACACCTGCTGCCCCAGCTGCCCTCAGCCCACTGGCAGGACCGGGGGCTCGAGGAGAAGGACTGGCTCGGTCAGTGACCTACTAGATTTTGTGAGGTCGAAGTTTGCAGCGAGCAGCTAATGATTCTACACTCGGTATCTGGTACACTGCCCCTCACAGTGCGTTGTTGTCCTGTTTGGTTAGGTTAGCTTAGGTGCGACGGTCAAGTTAGGTCTCTCGTGCGACGCATTTCTGTCATTTGCATTTCTAAGCGTCTGGGGGTGTTCTGTTGTTGGAGCAAAGGTATTGCTATGCGGGACTAGTCTCGCTATAAGCACAGGTTCATATGTAATGCAGAATTGTTAAACACTCTGATATCATAACAGCAGAGTGACTGAAACAACAGCACGATGCACCTCCGTGGCACTCTGCACTGTTTCTCAGGCACCAGACATGATATTGAAAAAAAAAAAGCAAGCAAGAAGGGGCAGCGCACAGGCACTGTGACAAAAGACGACACCAAGTCTCCATTTCTGGGTGTTTTTGTTGTTGTTCTCATTCTTCTAGTTTTCTGGTTATCCAAGTTTGTGAAATGATGTTCAAATGTTGATAATTCTTGTGCTTTACCAAGGATTGCTATCAGCTGGTCCATGCTTTTCGTGAAAAAGGGGATTGCCTTTATTGCAGGCTTGGCAGCCCAGCTGTACTCTGAAACATTCTCACCCGAGTTCTTGGTGCCCCTGCTAGAGGATGATGTGGCCTTTACGCTCCAGGTTTGTTTTTTGTCTGGCTGTTGCCCTTGGCTCCTTCGAGTAAGATGCTTTCTAAAGATTTAACTCTAAGAATTGTTTTCTTGTGGTTTCACTGTTCAGAGCGATCAGTATGATAATGAAAAGAAAAGAAACATTATTGAAAATATTAGCCGCACTAAAACAGTTATTCCTTTCTCGAAGCAATTGCAGCCTTATGTTTTCCTAGCATTATCCTACGCAGCACCTGGCGTGCATGCATGTCCGGTGTCTTGACTATCTCATTTGCACGAACAGGTGGTGGACGTGGATCTGACTAAGTACAGGGAGCTTGCGCAGACGCACGGAGCCGTGGACATAGACACATCCAGGGTTGTCCACCTTCCCAAAGGTGCGTCTTCTGTCCGGCTTACACTGTGGAGCTTCCTTTCAAAACTCAAGCTTTGGGCTTTGTTGACTATGATTTGTATTGAACTAGTTACCTACGATTATTTACTTGTAGTCTTGGATTGCCGTGGAAACGGGAACAAAGGTCTTTGTCGGAAGTGTCGGCGATATGTTTGTCGTTGGAGAATTGAAGCCAGTTGCTCCTCAGGAAATGTTTGCCGAGTAGAATTCTGATGGCTTAGCACCATTTATGAACTTGTTATGTGAACGCAACAAAAGAACTTGCAATAAAATCTTTTTTTTTCTATGCTAATGAATTTGTCCCGTTTCATATTTGTAGTACTTCTCCAAGCTCGTTGCATTTCGCATGATGCAGTGTAGCAGCTGTACTGGCAATTGTTGCTGTGCAGGGAAGATCCACATACACACTCCTTACCTGGATCCATCTGCGTTCAACCCTCAGTCATCAGCTGCTGGCCACACAACCACGTCCAAAACTAAAAGGTGAGAGCTGTTAGCAGGCAATGAACTATTGGTGAAAATTCTCTTTTGTTTATTGCTTGCTGTGTTCGCGTTACTCAAGAATGTTGTAATGGCATACTGTTTGGATAGGACTGATAGAAAAGACTCGTTAGAGCTGCAAAACCGGCTCTTTGTAGTTTTAATTTGATGCATAAACGGCAACTTTTGCCACTTCATTGTAAAATGGCTGGTCTGTAGAGCTCATAGGTCGGCAAACTCACTCACCCAGACTCACTCAGACCGGGCCATGAGTCTGAGTGGGTCCGGGTGAGTAATATTTTGGTGAGATTGTGTCCGAGTGAGTCTGGTTGAGAAAAATTTTAGTGAGTCTGAGTCCGAGTGGGCCCGGTCGAGGAAAATATCGGTGAGTCTGAATCCCAGTAAGCCCTAAGTGCAAAATATATTTCTCGAGTGAGTCTGAGTGAGCTCTACTTTTTTGTTGACCTATGGTAGAGCTGCTTTAAAAGTCATGATAAGATCAGCAGTCTTTTTATTTTTTTCCTCCTGTTCACAGCGTAACTAATTTCTAGGCATTAAAGATGCAGTCACAACCAATAATATTTTTAGAAACCGAAGTTTTAGACTTGCTTAGTTGTTTGGACATGCAAGCAACAATGCCAATAACTCTTAGAAACAATTGTATGATGGCAGCTGCAACTTCTGTCGATATTTTGTGACTATTTCATAAATAAACTTACGGATATTTCTGCGGATACCTCCTTGCGATACCTTTCACTTTAATGTCTGCAGGATTTCTACAAATAATAAAAAACTCACGGGTCCCTTATGCACTTGCCTAAAACTACTTGAAGGCGAAAGCCATCCAGTATGGCTATTTTATCATCATCGGAGCTTAAGAGCTCATATGAGTAGCTGCACACTTTGTTGATGCTGTGGCTGGTGATGTTGATAAATTATAGCTCAGCCATTTGTAATGGGTTTGCAGCTTTCAACCACTCGTTATGCAGTGCGCATGGTGCGATGCCTGGTGCGATTCTATGCTTCTTCCACGCAGCATTACGTTCGTTAAAGTGACACCTCGCCCGACGTGACGACTGTATAGGGTCTTCTTCCAAAGTGGCTTTAAGCACTACTATGGTTTTGTTGCAGAATACTTGACTGCCTTGCAGAATACCCGAGTTCGATTCTGGCTTGAACCCTAATTTTTATCTGATTTTTTTTAAGCCCACATGGCTTTTGTACCGCACGCTTAAGGCTTTCGCCTTAATAAAGTTCACACCGGCCATGGTGGTCTAGTGGTTATGGTGCTTGACTGCTAACCTGAAAGTCATAGGATTGGATCCCGGCCACAATGGCCACATTTCAATCGAGGCGAAATGCTAGAGGCCCGTGTACGTAGATTTAGGTGCACGTTAAAGAACATGGAATTGTCAAAATTTCTGGAGCTCTCCACTACAGTGTCCCTCATAATCATATGGTGGTTTTGGGACATAAAACCCCAATAATTATTATTAATAAATTTCACGGTTTTGTGGGCATATAAATGTGGGTTGGCCGAGCACGACTGAAACAAAAGGCGCTCCTTTGCTTGACAGGCCCCCATGGAAGCGGCAGGAGAGCGGGAGTGAGCGACCCAGTCTTCCCCCGGCTGTCCCCCACCCGGCCAAGATTGCACTGATCATCTTCAACCGTGAGAATGAGACCCAATACCGTTGGACTCGGATGCCTGCCAGCAGGTTCTCAAGGTGGGTCCTTTTACGAACTAAGGTCTGAGCAAAAGTCGGCTGGGACTGTGTCGGCTGACTTGAAACTTCGTGATAACACTCGGCTCTCACGTGTACCTCGACTTTTGTCTTTCCTGCACAGCTCCCGAGATTCAGCTTCCATGAATCACAGGCATGCGATGGTGGAGAATTGGTATAAGTTACATAGCTGTAATGAGATGGTGTAAGTGGCGTCAGCTAACAGTGCCTGTAACTCAGATGTTTGAGGAACATGCTTCTTGCTCTTCAGTGTTTAACCACACAATCAACATAAGAGAGAGCTTGTGGTGTCTCATTTGCTTTTTCTTTTCTTTTTTGTCATTTTCGTTTTATAACTTTAAGGACTGCCTAAAAAGGCGGCATTACACGAAGTTTAGGTATACGGAGAATGAACAAGGTATTACTAACAGTAGTGCAAATATGCATGAGTGGTCATGAAAACTGGTTCCATTCATTAAGTGTTTTTGGCATGAAGAGGAGTTGAAGTAAGCATCAGTCCGTCATAATTGAACCCATACTTCGAGTGGATTTCCCGTACAAGATGGCATGTAAGAATAGTGCAGTAGCAATTGGTCTGTAAGAAGAGGGTTCAACTAATAGATTTCGTGTGCCATGTGATCAACACAAATGGACCAGTGGCCAGTTAGAAGCAACGCTTGCTTTCTGCTGAGGTATGCACTTCTGACATGTGCAGGCTGTCTACAGTGGGAGCAGCACTGCACAGCCCGTCGGGAGCAGCGGGGCTAGCAGCAGTGGCACTCCGAGCATCCAGATGACACCGTCAGCCGAGGACGTCAGTCTCGAGCCACAGGGTCAGAGGGCTACGTACACCCACGGAGGCCCACACAATAGCACCTGCGTATGACAAGCGGCCACTGGTGGTTTCGGTTGGGCATGACGCGGTTTGTCGTCTCCAGCTACACGACACGGTTGCTGCGACAATATGCATATGAGCTGCATGCATATGAGCTTCGTATGCGTTACGAGCTGTCGTGAGTTGCATGTAGGTTGAAGTGGATTTTGCTCAGCCCGCTTAAAGGCATGGGGGGGGCCATACGAAGTCACTCGGCCAGAATGGGATGTACCCATCTGAACACCGAATTTACAACTAGCTTTAGCATTGAACAAGTACCACGAGCAGCTAGCACTAGCAGCTAGTTAGGGTGCATGAGAAAGTATTGCTAGCACTTCATATCGAGACAGAGGATAACAGGAAGATAGAGAATTGAAGTGATCAGCTGTGGTTAAAGAAGGGTTGTTGCTAGAACCAATGTCTCGGCAAGCGGATTTGTCTTCAGTTGGCATTGGTTCATGAAAACGTCGAAGGCAAGCTGTAGCATCAATAAAGACAAGTCCACTCGTCGAAACATTGGCTCCAGTGACATCTCTGGTTGAACTACTGTTGATCACTAGCGAATCATGTTTTTCGAAAATTACGCGTACAAAAGGAGGACATTGTCCTTTGAAAGGTCAGGCTTTACAGTTAGTGCAGTGAAAGCAGTTCTTCATGAAAGGTAGCAGTTGCCAAGTGAGAGCATTGTTTGAATCCCTCCATAATAGTATCTCGACGGCTACCAGATTGTCTGTTGAAATTCCCCGGAATGTGACACAAGGTGCACTGCGTCGAGTGCTTGTGCAGGCCTAAATGTTTTATTCAAGAATGTACTCTTTCTTACTGAGCTGCGCTGGGCTTGATATCGGTGCACACGTCCAGCCATTCTTGCTTTAAAATTTGCTATCTACAAAGAATGTGTAAGTGGTGAGCCGTACCGAATTCATGTTGGCCCTGTGCGGGCTGAAGTTGCATAGTGTGGTGTGTGTAAAGGTACCACCGAATCTCATAATCACCGCAGTGTGCACAAGCTGAGCAACTGTTGTCATATACTACTACTACTGTGTGGATAAAAGCGTGGTATGTACCCTCTGGGCACTGCCTTGTTATCAAAGAGGACAGGTATACCTGCTTATGGAGTTATTTCCGTTAATTCAAGATCAGTTAATCTGACCTGAATTTTAATTTAACCCTGTACTAATGTCCCAGGAGAAACCAATGGTTTTCTAACTTCTTCCTATTCTAACATCAGATTATACGGTAATCCAAACCAATTTTTCATGTGTCGTTACAGTTAAAATCCACGGTATCATGTGTGTCAAGAAGTAAATAGTGTGAGGCATCGCCTCTAAGTGTAGCCCATTGCCGCTCATGCAGTTGCATGACAGTAATTGAGACAGGAGATCCATGCCACTAGAGGCAACATTTTGTGTAAGTTAGTGTGTGATAGAACATTTTAACGTTTGTCGAGTAGGGGTTATGCTCGGCCAAGCCGTCGTCGTACCGAGCCTTGTGAAATGCTAACATGCTGGTCAGTGTTCTTTGTGTTATTAAGATGGTGCCACCAAGTACAGCACTTCTTTCTACTTGCTCATTTATTTGAGCTTCTAATGCAGCAATTTCAAACTATGTGTCTTGACATGGAAGCAAGTATGTTGAATAATGCACATCTCATATTTTTTGTTCATTGCGTGTCTGCATGTCGAGCTGAGCTTGCAGATTCTGGTTAGTTCAAATAAAAAAAGTTGCGGGCACCATCTGATTTCAAAACACGCATGCAAAGCAACACCCACGAGGAAAGTGCTTTCGTTGTTGTATTTACAGCATGGCGTCATTTGAAGCACGAAGCACAGTGGCCTCCGCTCTGGTTCCAGCCAAAATATGTCCCATGCAATCAATTGCAGTTAAATTGGCCATTTCCACAGTGTAAAATAATGCACCAGAAGTCAGTGTAAGATGCACTGCATGCCACCTGATACCAATGGCTGCAGTTTTTGTCAATCGAGGTACAGTTTGCAGTGTGCTTGCATTATAAGGGGTTTTTAACTTAGTGTGATATGTGATATGTTACTGTGATGGTTAGTGCTGCTGTGCACGCACCAGTTTCTCGGATGCTACTGAAGACAAATCAAGAGAATGTTTGGTTATACTATCACTGTGTTCCGTGTTAGATGATCAAGTAGATGACACAGGAAATAAATATGCTTTTAGGGTGTTCATTGTCGCCAACGTATCGGTGGCATTAATGTGGTGTCATCATCTAGGTGTTGATAAAAACTGTCCTGGCTTGGTACAGGCTTTGTAGGCCTAGCATAGTAGGCTTAGCATAGTAGGCCTAGCATGGTAGGCCTAGCATGGTAGGCCTAACATATGTAATTGTAATAATACTTCCAAAACATTGCTTTGCTGTCATCATAAGGTAAAACTGAGCAATGGCTTATTTTGCCAATAATTTCTAGTTCATGACAAGCAGAAAGCATGATACAGATCAGTGTGGGCACTTCAAGCCATGTTGTTGCTCAATTGCAGCGACCGGCAGTGGCCACTGTGGTTCTGCATGGCGTAGGACACACGTGCCCCATGGGCCAACCATATCACAGTCATATTGCATATCACGCAAAGCAAGCTCTCTAATGTTTAGCACCAAGTATATATTACGGCATATCTCTAGCACCAGCAGCGTAGTGTTTGGGTGTGCACCGTTCTTCATTAGAAATAAGCACTTGTACTTGCACGTGTTGCTGCCATGTTTTGGCCAATTCTAGTATAGAGATTCCTTTTTTTGCAATTGCAATGCTTATTACAGTGAGGCTGGGTCTCTTGTGGAAGTAGGTACCATGACAAGTGAAGCACTGTAAAGGGCAGTGTGCCATTCTTTCCAGTATTAACAACATTGTAAGGTGTTCTCGCTTTAACTCTCAGTGTGAACTAAACCAGCACTTTATTTTTGCCAGAGTGATTCGATCACTTATTTTTGCCATAGTCAATCGTTTATATTACAAGACAGCGATTGAAATTTTTTTCAGACACCGTTAGCTCGGAAGTTTTGTAAATCTAGGAAGATTGTATACGCTATTGTCCTTGGGAAGCAAGAAGATTTTAGCTCTTCCTTTTGAGTTAGTCATCTTGGAGGCCATTACTAATACATTATCCAGAGACACGAAACAGCCAGCATACTTGATAAGTTGTGGCATTGCAGAGTGGTTCATTGCTACTTGTGTATAAATGCACCAAACGTCCGACGTCTCTTTTGTGGAGTGAAACCATTTTTTGCTGCCTGAATGCACCGTTTCTGAATGCTGCACTGACGTAGTTTGGATTGTACTGCGTGTAATTTTGGATGTAAATGTGCAGAAGCCAACTTAGCACCCGAAAGTTTGTTTCAGCCTGTGTTTTGTGCTTTTCAAGTGGAATAGTCGTACTTGTATAATTTCGCACCACCATGGCAACTCTGATGAGTGGTAGGTCATAGCTGAATGATTCCTAACTGTAAAGGAACAGGTGCCTAGTTGAAGGATGTGCTTGTCAGAATTTGGTGCTGTCTGTTTGGATAGGCCCCTGCTTGTCACTGCCATTTCCAGCATTTTTTACACTAAAGCAATGTTGGGCCAGTGTGTACCATTAACGTGAACCTGACTGCCTGGAGCAAAGTGCCGGTTGTTGCGACTGGGCGTCTTCTAACGAAAGATGTGGATCAGTTAGTTATTGGGCTTTTCCTGAATGAGTGTGCGTGCATGTGTGCACATGAGTTTCGAATAGATCCCCCTTTTTTCTCATGTTCAACAGTTCTAGGTTCAGTAATTAAAAGCAGCAAGGAACGGTGAGGATTACTTATCAGAATCTGCAACAGTTCTGAGAATTAATCGTTTTCAACTCTAGACCAAGAAAGGTGGAGCCCAAGCACATGTTTTCTCGCATTGAAGTTCAAAATGGGTAACTTGCACCGACTCAGCCGACATTCTATTTTGCTTAAGTTCCTAGAAGTGGAACATGCATCGAGGCCCAAGAGCATTAATTTTTACGCAGATGAACACCTTGTTTGGAGCTTGCGAGCTAATTTACGTTCTTCTAATGGCAATACAACTCATTCCCGTGAAGTGTCTTTCGCGCCTTTGTCTTGGCCGTCCGTCCTTGGCACAGTCTGGCAGCAACAGAGCTAGACCATGCTGCAAGCGAGGAAAATTCCATGCTTTCAGCTTTGTGATGTGTTCTTTACTAAACCAATGGGATGCCGTCACCAGATATATTATCAGAAATTGCAATCTTCTCGTCATTCTTACATGTGCAAAATTGTTGCTGGACCAGGAACGGTGTAAATCAGTATTAAGGTCTGTTTTGTCTTTCTTTTTGCCTTATAAGTGAAGAAGAGAATGAGGCTGTCCGATGCACACACTCTGGCCTCTGGTGCCACTGAGCATTCTTCAATATCCTTTAGAGGTTTGGTTTGGTTTATTGAAAGCTGTTCCCACTTAACATCTAAAAAAAAAGGCAGGAGTCGGGGGAAGATGGACGATTGTATGAATGTCCTAATGAAACTTACTGCAAACGAATCTCTCACCCCAGTACGAAGAAATCTGAACTCTCTGAGGCTACATCTATACTTCAAAATTTGATTTCGTGTTCTAGACTCCCGTATGGCACTGCTTGTTTCAAATAGTTACTTTGCAGTCCCAGGGAGACAGGCAACCAAACAGATGGGAACAGGTGTTATATTGTCAAAGTGAAGGACCAGCGTAAGATCATGTGTTGGATCAATGACAGCACAGGTATACATGATTCTTATGTGCCAAGTCTGGTCAATGATTACTTGCAGTCACTGTCAGCTTCTACAAGATTTTCTCATCTTGATTAGTCATTTTAACTAATTTATACTGATCTTTCTCACGTGGAACTTATGAGATTGCTGCTAAGGGGTAAATGAAAGCTAAAGAGTCAGCTACGGAAGTGGTTATGAATGGTTTATTATGTTGGACTTGTCCATTTGTCAGTTTTTTTTTTTTTCTCTGTCGACGATCTATTCTGGAGCAACATTGTAGTTGGCGTTTCTGGAACCCGAGCAGTGATACAAACGATGAGACCACAAAAGCAAGTGCGAGTTTGTGGCATGATCAAGGCATAAAACGTCACTAAATCATGATTCTTGTCCTGTTGATCAACTTTCAGAACAATGTTTGTCATGTTCATATAAATAAAAAGGCCACTGTGGTCCCCATTTTTTTGCTTTTGTTTGTTTGTTTCGGAGATTAACACATCATGTATTCATTAAAAAATTTAAAGCTTGCCTGAAGGTCTCTTCAGTAACATCGTTGGTCAAATCATTTAAGACAATTATGTACCACTCAGATGTCTCAGCATTCAACTTTTTCACTTTGGTTTTCATGGCTACACTTGTAAAGTTTTCTGGGCTTCGTTATTAATACGCATAACTCTATGAATGCGCGTGTCAGTAAGGGCTGACCTCATTTTTAATGTCCTGAAGAACAGTTTCTCAAGTTCGTCAATTTTTGGTGTTGTTTTTATTACATTGGTAGTTGACTGCCAGTACGGGCATCTTGAGCCAGAATATTTCAGTCTGCCCTGATGATGCATTTAGGTATGATCTGTGTTGCACGTGGCGTGTTATTTACTAGTAAGGTACAGTGTTAACTTCATTTCCTATCCTATTGTGTTCAAACCTGACAGCTGTAATTCACAGCACACCTTTTTGTCTGTGGGTCATGTGGACATTTGGGACCAGTTTGAGAAAAGCTTGATCACAGGATTTGCAACACCAAACTTTCTTTGAAATTCGTGCTGATCATGCTGAACAGAACTGTGCCCACAGCTTGAGAGTTGAGTAAGGTGTCTTAAAATGTCTCTGGATGTTTAATAGGCATAACAAGATTTGCACAAATTTAAAAATTACGTCCAAAAGTGTTTGTAAGATATTTGGTTCTTGTGTATGCTCTATCAGCTATGGTTTTGCAGAGTTGTATCTGTTATATTAAAAAGAAAAGAAAAAAAATGGGCACTTTTGACCACACAACCGCATTAATAACAAATATCTGTTTTGTTAAGTTTGTGAAACTATTGAGGACAAAATTAAAGTTCCGCAGCTGTAAGTTTTTGTAATGAACTTCCTCATTGAAATGTTGCTGGTCTTACTTGAGTATACTATCATTCCCCCCCCCCTTTTTTTTTTGATAAACACACTTGCTTTAACTCATCCTATCAAGCTTGGTGCAGTCACTTTTTCCAGTACAAGGATTTTTTTATTATTTTGATACACGTACAATAATTAGAAGTCTGATGACATATGGTTGTATTTCTTTTACATCTTTAGCATTTTTTACTAATTTATTTTTTGTTTCTTGAAAAACTAAAAGTAAACTGCCAACTAACCCAATGTCGCACCTTGCTGCAGAAAGAGACTTCTTCTTTTGCTGCTGCAGACCATTTTTGTGTAACTGAGGCCTATTTTTAAAGTTCTTAATTGTGATTAACTTTTCTTTTTTCTCTTACTGTAGATTTATATAGGGACCATTAGAATTATTTTTACCTTACTCTATAACCTAAAACAGCCAAAATAACTAATACATTCACATCTTTGCATTGTGTTTCCAAGTATATCTGCAGGGTTTGTAGTGTTAAGTGCTTTAGCTTTTAAAGGTGACGTGCATGTAATGGTGCAGACAAATGTTATTGTGACGTGTGAGCTGTGGCCAGACTGCATTCCAGTGCCCTCGTGAGTGAGATGAACATTAAAGCACACATGCAAGCCTTCAAGCACTGATCAGCAATTCACAGCTCTCAGTGAGAACCAGTGAATCAGATCTTCATTAGCGGCATCTGCAGCTGAACAATTGCTAGTGTGATGGCAGTAGTAGCATAGCTGTTTCTGCAGTATGTATGCACTAGACATGCCATCATGACATAAGCGACTGTGGCTGTGCTCCGAGTGTCATTACGCTCCCGAGTGTTCAGATGCAGAAACTGAAAACAACTCTCCAACCCACTGGTAACGAAATAGATTAGGAAGTGTGAACTGGCTATCAGCCCTGGCCTGCGCGCATGTGTGATCTCATTTTTAGATTCTCCCCGATGCTGCTAAAGGGCACCGGGATGCAGTTTCTCCAGAACTCGTGTGTTCAAAATACCTTTGCCTATGCCCGTGCAGTTTCGGAAAGAAGAAATTAATGAGACATTGTCATATGCAAAGAAAATTGCTGTCTATGACTGCAAGTTTGTCATGCCCCCTCAATTCCGTATCGCTCTGTATTTTACCAATATTGCCATTGTCGTAATGACTTAAATTTTTCTGTTGTGCAATATGTGCAGTGCCGTCATATAGGCAGAGAACATTGTCTTTGCAGTAAATATAATGAATTATTAGTTGTGTTGAAGTAAACGTAGGATAGTCTTGCCAATAAAAACAATGCTGCAAATATACGTTTATGGCAAATATTTTTATACAACGAAACCGTTTCCATGTCAGATGCGACTTCATTATGAGGTTTGACTTTACTAATGACTTGAGGTCACCAGATGCATGTTTAAAATTAAAAGATTAATGTTTACTAGTTCCTCATTAATAACACTGCATAATGGGTCAAGGATTAATGCTTAGAAGCATTGCTAATTGAATGTTCTGTGCCATATAAGGCTGTGCTGCACAACTAACGTGTCGGTTATGCCTTTGTGTTCATGTGTGGTGTGTGTGTGCATGAAAAATAGAAATCAGCGTACAGCTGGCTTTTTGATCAGCGTTTAATGCAACGTCAAAACGGGTGCTGCTATGTTTCTTATTTTAATTTAACTTTTTTCCATTGCACGTTAGGAGTGTACAGCGCCTAGCCAGTGGTGTAATGAGTCTGATCAAAAGAGTACATTGTACACAACTGTCGTGGCAAGTGGTGGCATGTAGATGACGCCAGATTTTTACAAGCAATAGTGGTGCGAACGCTCCTACTGAACAGGGTGGGAGTTGCTGTATTGCATACGAAGGTGTGTGTATAAATATATGACCTTGTAACAGTGTTTGTGTGTGTACATAAAATTTTGAATAAAGACAACACATTTGCTATATGCCCATGCACTTGTTTCATGTCTGTAGATGTGGCACACTAGCTCCAGTCCTGCCTTCTTACTTGGCTTGTCTTGCGGTACCATACTCTTAAAGGGGTCATGAAGCACCCGTCGGGCTTGGTGAGAAAACACATCCTGTGAATTGCAGACACTGCTATGAACATCTCAGCCTAATTTTGCGGTCGCGTGCTGCAAGGAGTTTACAAGCAGAGCGCAAAGTTCCCATTTTCTCAGGAGCTCGCTTTTCATACAGAGGCCGGTACTCACACTCTTTGAAGCTGCTGGTGCCCACTGTTTGACGTCAAACATCAGATAGCATGCTATTGGGCAACATCTGGCATAAATCAAGAGGGTCGTTTGGATCAGATGTGCTTCTTGCCACGGGATGCCGCCACATGCTGGCGCAGCGCTCCATAATCTGCTAACATTACACAGTGAGCCACACTCGCATGCTTGAATCGCACCGGGAGAGCGATCGTGTTTCGTCATGTGCACTCAAGGTCATGATGTGTGCAGATGTAACTTTCCCCGTGCTGTTCCTCTCTGTGTAGCTTCCAGCGCGCTTGGCGGTATGAGAGAAGAGAGAAGGCACTTGAAGCGCGCGACAAACCCCTGTAACTCCATTCGTTCTTGACTGATTCGAGAAATTTTTGCGGCAATCTATTCGTGAGGCAATAAACTGTGATACAGAGGTCATTTGATGATTTCTTGGAAAAGTGGTTAATGACCCTTTTGAGGAAGGCTCAAATTTCCATCGTCGCTTGTGTCAGTCAACAGTCGCATGACTTTATGGAGGCAGTCCCATTAGGACACGAAAGGAGGACACAGACTCCTTCCATCATGCGTTCTGAACATGGGTTGTGGAGATATCTCCTGTAGTTTTGGCCAAACCTGATAAAACTAATTAGATCTGTTATTTTTATGCTGATTTCAAATATGCAATAGTTTTGCTTGTAGGTCACCTACTTCAGGAGACAGACAAAGCTGCCTCTCTTTTGTTTCTGGAGGCAGCAGAAAAAAAAAGAATGTTCAGCAGAAAGCAAATATTATTAAATAGCTATATATTATAGCACAGTAAGTGCAGTGCTGCAAACAGTTTTCATATCGTCATAACTAGAACTAGTCATTGAGCAGATGGTCACAATTCAGTGTTTGTGCTGTAACTACCATAAAAAAAAACAAAATCAAACTTTAGAATTGCATGCGGACAAAATGAGAATTCTGCTCTCGGCACTTTATGGTACACAGTTTGGGCTTTACGTTAACAAAAATGTATAGCTGCCCCTGTTCTAGATCGTGAGGTATCGCTCACAAACCAAATAAGTGTCCTAAAAGCATTTCAGATTCAGCTAATACACATCGCATAGATATACACTGCAGATGAAATACTGATCTTTTAAAAATTAAGTAAGGCATTACATGTGAAAGAATAGCTGTACGTTTCAATATAATAAACAGCTTTTTTTTTCTTTGATTTTTTGGTCTTTACAACTCATGTCCCCTTCATATTTCTGCCACATACTATAGCATCTTTATAGTAAGCATCTAGTGCACCTGAAAATGTCCATAATTCGTCTAGGCCAACACTGGCCAGATGTAGAGTAACCAAATGAGGACTGGATTGGGCCAAGCAAGGCAAAATAGATTGGCTTTAGTAAGGGAATTGACCTCAGCTTGCTACTGCGTCACTACAGCTACTGGCAAACATTTTGCCTTGCATTATCTAGCATAAGTTTCTTAATCGATCCAATCCGATTGACAGTTGGAAGAAAAAAGTTGTGGTAGAACACATCAATTGTGATTGTCAAAAAATTCTAGCTTCTTCGAAATCTACCAAAATTTTGTTGAGTGTTTACAGCAACATTTTGTTAATTACGATAAGTGTAATTCCATGCCCTTTTGAGTTATGTGGTTAGATACACAACCAAGCACGAATTCAAGTACTCTTGCCACCTTTTTTCGTTCTGTCGTGTAAACGAAAGGCGAAAATAAAAAGACATGATTGATTGATTGAAGTATCGTTACTGCAAAGAAGCGAACGCTGGAAAGAAACGGATGGTAGATACCATGGTAGATACGTTTCATTTTGACAGGCATTCAGTTCTAGCATGAACACACATAGGACATGAGAGAATATTGAAGTGTTCGTAAATGTATTGCAGTGTACAGAACTCTGACGTGCAGAGTACATTTGCTTCAGCGACTGTCTTGATGGTACCACATTGTGTTGCAGAGTTTAACCAGAGATAAAGCTCATTAAACTGGTGAACAGGGCAAGTTTGTAAGCATTCACATTACAGAGAGCATGAACAAAGGGTGACAGAAGGCAGGATGAGTGTTTACTGGTAACTGAACAAGTTTCTTGTGCAATGAACATACACTCGCAAGGTTAAAATAAACACAAAAAGGCACTGACGTTTCGGGGCCCGTACGGGTCCCTTGATCACAATGAAGATGTCAGCGTGGGCATGCGGCTATTTATGGGTCAGGTGGCGCACGTGCGGTGTATATCTCTGGTAGATTGCCCTTTGTCCTGTTTATTGTGCGGTTAGTCGACTGAATATAAACAAGTTTCTTATTTGAAATTAACATATATACTTCGAGGTTTGCACCTGTCGAGTGACAGTACGCTGATAAAGTCACAATTACAAGATAGAAATTATCTGCTGTTGTGCACATTTAGGCTCAAGAAAACTATCGCGTAACGGTGCAAAGTCACAGAAACAATTAGGGCAACTACGCACTTGTGGTGCGAAGACTGACAAAGTGGCGAAGCTGGTGGTGTTGCCCTCTCCTCAACCCACTTCCCTTTCCCACTCATTGCTATACTATGCTGTGCTTTACCCTCCCTCCTCCTCACCCACACTTCTCTTTCCCACCCCTTACTATACCATACTATGCGTGGCTGTGCTTGCTCTCTGTTTTTTCTACCTCTTTTCTTGTGTCTGTTTCTTTCTCTATCTTTTTCTCCCTTTCTCTCTCTGTACTTGTTCTCTTGCCCATCGGAGTTACACTCAAACCTCATTATAATATCTGTCACATCTGCCACGAAAATAACTTCGTTATATCCGAAAATTCGTTATATACGTTTATTTGTAACACTGTATCTATGACAAGACTATTCTTCATTTACTTCGTTATAACCGATAATTCGTTATATCCGTGTTCGTTATATCGAGGTTTGAGTATTTCATCGCACGCCAGACAAATCGGCGCACATGTTCTGGGAGCGAAGCAGAAGTGGGCAAAAAGGATGAAGACAGCATGTGCTGGTTCATCATGATGATAGTTTTCAGGTCACGCTACGCAGCATAATGAAAAACCTTAACAGCTGTGCTGTAAAACCTGGGACACACGCGTGTCCATATTCTCTCTATTTGAAATTCCTTGCCAATTTCTCATGCTAACTGATCCACAAGTTTAATAAAATCCTGGCTTCATCCTGCCTCGGGCTGCAGCTGCTCTGCTGACTTTTTCGAGAAGTTGGAAGTGGGTATTCAAATAAAAGCTTTTTCAGCTATCTGCAAGTGCTCATCCTGTCTTCTGCCATCTTTGTATGTCTACACTTTTCATAATTATTAATCAGAGGACATGGAGCTGTCGTTGTGTGACCAACCGTATTTACTTAGCAGCTGTCATAAAGCATCAAAAATGACATTACATGCTGCATTTTATATTTGTTTTGGTGAAACACCGACAAACAAAAGCATTTCTAGCTCATTGTGGCTGTGGGCAGTTTGGACCAAAAATGTTCCTTTCAAAGAGGTGACGTCTTCAATACTTTGGGCATATACTGTCGCCATTGGATAGCTGCGATTGGTGCCACCTAGCGATCAGGTGCATTTGCGGACAAGTCATCAGGTTATAATTACCTGATGAGGGCCAATCTCAGCATCAATATAAGGTCTTTGGCCCATATAGTGTATGTCTGCTGGCCAAGATCGTTGTTCAGGATTGTGTTAACCGAAAAATCTTTACTATTCTGAGGCTTATTACTAGACGAAAGCATACATGTAAGCTGGTTTGCAAGCTGTGTCCTATCATGAGAGACATTGACTATAATGAATGAATGTGGAATGGGCATGCGTTGGCAAAAAAGAAAAGTTTCAGTACAGATTAAATGTGAACGCACGACAACACGTATAATCTGTCTCTTTGTGCTACAGTGCAATTATTTCAAGGCAATGTTTAACCAACTGCCCCTTATTAATTGCTGCTCTATGACAGTATTACAACTTATATTCTGGCCAATGTTTTGGGACATATTGCATTCTTACTTCTTTCTGAGATTCAGGTCCTTAATTGACAGTTTATAAAACACATTCCGTTGGACACCATATAACTTGGGTCGAAACATTCTGTCATCTTTTGCTGTGCCAATAAATAAAATTATTTTTTGTGAGTTCAGTTCATGCATTAGTTGTTTCACCTTTCTGCATTGTTTGATCACCATTTTCTAGCTTATTATGAACCTGAATAGATTTCTCGCTGCAGTTCACTGAGAACCTCATTGATACGTTCCCGTTTCACACATTTCCTGGTGCCAACGTTTCCAATATTGTCATCAAGCGAAACCGCATGATGTTTCAGTGAATTCGTATTGTACGTTTTCCCAGATAGCCTCTATTTTCCCACTTTTTTTTAAACGTATGAACGAGGTTCTACTAGCTGTGTATATAACCTAGCCAAATACGGTACATATACACAACAATCATTAATTAATAATAGTGTGAGCCTGGGCTTATTTCTTTTTTTTAAGAAGAAAGGTATTATGCATAAATGTATTACACGTGCTTTAACTCGAGTGGTTCGTCCTGTGTGCGTCGTCAGGTTTTTTTTCTCTTCATTTTTTCCTCGTTTTTATGTCTACTTGCATCCGTATACTTTAATGCTCACTCCGGCGAGCCCTGTATATCGTACAATCTACTCGCCCTATTTCAGCGCCTTCGGCTGCACAGCTGTGCGTTGAATGCGGCCTTGTATTGCGAGCCCACGCGTACGTGCTTGTGAGATTACCGCATCGCCCGAAGCTATCGATGCGTAAAAAGACCCGTGCGACCGAGCCTTCGTTGTGGGAAGCGCAAAAAAACTGGCTACCGCGTGTCCCCAAAAATACAGCGCTTTGCGGTCGCGATATGTGTACGCTGTCCGATTGAACCTTAGCGCAGCGCCGACTGGCTGGTAAGCCGACCGCCTCGGCGGAGCTGGAATTTAAAGGGCCGATCCTTTGGTTGTATTAGTTGTATTCTTATCTTTGGCCGGTCTCCCATTTCCGTCTGCTACGACTGGCGCTACAGGTTGTTGTTCGCTCGGACGTGACTGCGTCCTCAGTTCGCTCGATTCAGGCGTCTCCTCCGCGCAGCTACCGCTTAGCGCACGGCGTAGCGCGCGCAACTCTGCGAGCGTGACGTCAGAAAAGTTTTTCGCGACGACGGCGTTCGAGCACGGGACGAGGACCGGAACGAGTTTGTTGGGGTCACGTGACCCGAGCGCGACTGTCCGACGACGGCGGCGACGGTTTTTGTTGCCTACGCTACGCGTAAACGACCGTGTCAAGGCACAGAACACGGGCCCAGAATGCCGGAGAGAGGTCGTACGACAGCCCTAAGCTCACGGAGACTGTCCGGATCTGTAGCGTGCGGCGGGGTCCAGCGAACGCGACGGTAGCCGCGAGCGGGATGGACAACTTCATCGAGTTTCGAAGTTTGGAAAGAGTTTTGGCAATATGGCGACGCTCTGTCCTGTAACAACAATGCTACACGGCCGCTCCCGTGGACGTTGTAGTTATCGGAGGAACGGAGGAGACAGTCGATCAGTGAACAACGACCGGATACGCGAAACTTCAGTGTGACTGTCGGGTGCCTGTCGTCGTCGTCGCGTTAACCCGTCCAGGAGAAACTAACTGTGTGATGTTCTGCGCGCGAGTTTTTGTAGTACTACATCGTCAACCCGTACAACTTGTGTGTGATTGTGATAAGAAGTGCGCGTGTGTGGAAGGACGCATCACGGTTTGTGGAAGTACCTAGTGAACCGCCGCCCTGCGACGGCAACAAAACAACGACCATGGTCCATCTCTGCCTTTTCTTTTGCACGTTGCTGTGCACGCTAGGAGCTGGCATCGCGGAAAACGGTAAAGGAATGCGCTTCCGGATTTAGTTATCTTATGCTTGTTTAATCCTGGTTGTGAAAGCCGCTTGTTTATCCGTAATGTAGTACGCTTCCATAAAGGCGCAGCCTGCGTGGGATTGATTTCTGATCAGACGTGCGCGGTAATACAAAGATAAGCGAAACTAAATAGTGGGCGCCCAGTTAGGAAAACAAGAATTGCGGTTGCTGTCGAAAGAAACAAGTAAAAACTTGATTCCTGGACGACCCACTGGACAGGCAAAACAGGAAACTCGTTATGATAACATGTAGGATAACTAGCGAGGTACAGGTACGAACTAAATGCGCAGTCTGAAAGCCTTGAGAATGGCACAAGACGTATAGTCATTTATTAAAAGGATGAGCTATTCGAGCCTGGTGGTTTTCTTTAGAGAACTGAAAACATGTGAAAGCCCTGAGGGGTAGGAGTTGAAAAGTGATGCTTGAAGGGTTCTTCTTCTGCAATTGAGGCTTTGAAGAATAAGTGCTCTGTGATAATGATTACAGGGGCGAGGTGACCGTCGCAGCTTAAATTGGCTGTTTGGGTTCTCAAGGATAACGGCTATCGTAGTGGGTGTGGTGGAAAACATACGCAACTGTACGGATCAGCTTGTAAGCTGTGGAGGTAGCAAAATTTAGTGACAAGTATGTGAGTCTCTAGCGCGTCAAATGTTGGAAGCATGTTTTAGTGTCATGGTTTTTGTTCGAAGAGAAGTTGCTGAGCATGAATCCAGCTGCTAACTTTTGTAATAACCATGTAGTATTAGCTGGCTTATGTTGGCAAGGATAGCACATGACACTGGCCACATTCTAGTTTTGACAGTACATACAAAAGATTTTAAAGCAAGAAGCTTGAAGAAGGTACAAAACATGTATAACAGATCCGCAGAAAGAAGCCAATGATTACAGTGTATGCCGGCAAATAGCTGGCAGCTTGGTAGTGGCAAAACGTAACCTAAAAAAGAGAAGGATTGGGATTATTGCAACTGTAGTGGCACCAAGCCTAATACATAGTTCTCACTTGATGATACAGGCGCAGCTTCTGTTTGTGCTAGTACCTAGATATGGCAGCCACAGTGATGTGGTTGCCCTGTATTATCATATGCACATTGTTAAGTTTTTCAAGAGTGACTGTTCTTTATTTGATTATCTTATGGCAATCTGCCGGGGTTTGGTTTATGCTGACAAAGCTGTACTTTAGCAGCTCTGCGCATTTAAGCCAGAGCACGAGAAAAGCAGGCAGGAGCACACATCACCTTGCGGTTGCTGTGTTCAAGATATGAGAAATGAACACTTCTTGTTTATGCAGCATCCCAACGTGCTAGTACCGCAGGATGGCGACCATGATGACATCGAATAAAATTACCTATAAACTGAATGGGATTGCTGAATGAAATCCCGACAGCCCACCTAAAATTGAGAGATCTGTTGAAAATATGAGGTGGGCTAACTTATTGTGGGCAGCAAAAAAAGAAAAAGATGTGAAAAATGTATAGCAGCCAGAGAACACAGGCTTAATAGCACTGAATTCATTTGTTGTCAAAACCATTGAACAAACAGTCGCTCTCGCTGTCAAGCAAAAGGTTGACAACCTCATCACACGCGCGGTGTTCGACATTGTTGGTAGAACAGTGGAAGAGGAGATCGCTGAAGCATGCCCGCCCACTAAGCTCTCCATCTTCTGATTCATTGAGGGCAGTTGATGTACTTTAAAACGGTCTAGGAATGAGCCTGCTGGTATGGTTTCATGACTTCAAAACAGCGTGAAAAACGAAGACACAGCATTTGGTCCTGTCTGTTCTTCTCGTGTCTTCGTTTTTAGCAGTTTGTGGTTGGTTGATATATCACTCCACTCGGAGAAGCTTATCACCAAAAGGGACGATGCCATTGTCAGGGGTGGTTATCTATCGGTGTTCTTGAAAAACTAGAAAATCACATAAAAAACAGGGGTGGGGGAATCTCGGCATTTTACGGTAGGCTACCTGGATGGCATGGCCAAATGGTGATTGCTGTGCCAGAGAGAATGTGCAGAAAGGCAGGGAGCTTAACAAGAGGTAGTTTGGGTTGGCTGCCTTTTAGGGGGGAATGGGGTGAACCAATAGAAAGACAAGGTGGACGGAAGAGAGTTGAGCGCAAGTAAAAGAACCATGTGCGCTGAACCGGAGAGCAGTCAGTGCTGTTAAAATCTATCGTAAAGGCTTGGGACCTTGGAAATAGAGCAGATGAAGCCTTCTTCGTGGGAGCACTGTCCTGGATCATTTTGTTCTGATAGTGCACAATTGTTTAATTGGTCTGTCACTGTGCATGTCACCTGTGTCATGGCACTGTAGTGTGGGCCAAAAAAGGCAGAAGTTCAGGGGAAGATGGAAGCTTGAAGAGAGGAAAAGTTGATGAACACGGGGTGTCACTGGAGCCGATGTTCCAACAGGCGGGCTTATCGTGGACAAGCATCCTGAAGAAGACAAGGCCGCTTGTCGAAACATCGGCACCGGCGACACCCCGTGTTCACAAATTTTTCATAGCGTGGGCCAACACAGATCGTGCGTGTTTCAGGATAGCCACATGTGGCACTGGTGGCCACTCCAGTTGTGGCACTGCATTGCATTTGTGCATCACAAAATAACAAGCAACCTAAATAGTGGTGGTCGAGCATGGGTTTTTGTAGGGACCAATGTAATCCAATGCCAAACAAAAGAAAAAGAATTTAATTTTAGGGTTTTGTGTGCTCAAACCATGATGAAAACCGTGATACGATTATAAGGCATGCTGTAATGAGGAACTTCGAATTAATTTTGACCATGCTGGCTAAATCTTAAGTACACGTTTTTAGCACTTGACTCCCCTTTAATGAGTCTGTCATGGCCTGAAATCAAACCCGTGACCTATTTCTTAGCAGTGAAACACCATAGCCGCGATGGGTGACTCGTTTCAAAGAGTTTTTGAGACACAGAAAAAATTCTTAAGCTATGTATTTAAGGGCCTTTGTAACATAAAAGCAGGTGCAGGGAAAATAAAGGAATGCTGGCTCCATTTTTCGAAGGCGAGTTTACTCTGCCGTAGATGTCTCCCATATACAGAGACTGCTTTGAGCAAGTGTGGAAATCAGTAAATGCTGATAAGATATTTTTTTTGACATTAAAGTGGATTTCCACATGGTGCACCAACCAACATCGCACTATTGGGACTCGGGCTACAGTGTCAATTCTGGTGAACTTCATGCACATTGTGGCTAGTTGTGATGACGTCAGGTACCAAAACTTTCAACACGGCCGCTTGTGTGTCCACCAATGGAGCCACGGAGCAGAGCGGCCATGGAATATCGCAATATCTTGCGTGAGCACGTGATGAGAAGCTCATACAGTGTCCTGAGGTCAGGGTACAGTAGGAAATGAAATTAACTTTTAAAAACATAATGTTGATTACTTTCTCACGGTTCCTCACACTTACCAATACATTTTCTCAACTCTTGAGGCCTTTCATTTGATGCAAAAAAAAAAAGAATGACAACTGAAAATTTTCGTGTCGGTACCCCATTGGCTTTAGACTATATTGTGTATGTCTTCTTACTTCACTGCTGCGTGTTGTGTTTGCGACCACCAGCAGTTGCTGTCCCCACGCTTCCTGACCCCGCCCTCGGGCGGGTACGTAGGTCTGGGCGAGAAGCGAGCACTGCGGTGCGAGGCGGTCGGGCGCCAGCACCGCGGCTGCGGCTGCTCAAGGATGACCAGCCACTCACCAACTGGACCTCCCTGCGGCTGTGCATGTGCTCAGCAACATCGGCCTCTCTCAGGCTGGTGCCTACCAGTGCTTGGCCAAGAACACGGCCGGGCAGTGCTCAGTGCCAAGGCCAAGCTGCAAGTTGCACGTGAGTGCTGTGCTGCGCCCTTGCTTCTTGTGGTGCACGAGTGCCCGGCTTTTGTGCATGCTTAACACTTTGCGACACGCGTTATGATCGACTGTCTATAAATGCGTGAAAGTTGCCTAATTTGATGCCAAGGTTCTAGAGAACCAATTTTAAAGCGAGTGGAAGTGTTAGAATAAATTATTTTGTATTTTATAGCAATTACTTAAAAAATTCTTGGAACATGGGGTGTCCGCTGAAGCCAACGTTACGACAAGCGGACTTGTCTTTTTCAAGCACTTACCCTTTCCTTCTCTTTTGTTTGGGTTGGAGGAGATGGTACGAAATGTGCACATGCACGCGCTAAGGTAGGCAATGGCAGCCTTGAAAAGACAAGCCTGCTTGTCGGAACGTTGGCTCCAGTGACAACCCATGTTTCAAGGTTTTTTCATCGCTTCAAGATTCTGTTTTCAACCTTATAGCAATTACTTGTAGTTAAAAAGTATTTGATGATCTCAATATTTTATAGTTAGTCGTGCCATATTTCTTTATAAAATGAATTCAATGACCCTACTCAAATCACATGCAACAGTTATTTGATGGTGATAAGCATTCTTAAAAAGGTTGTGGGGATTGAGGCTTGCCCGTCGCCATTGCGCGAGTTTTTCGCCTATTTCTGCCATCCTCATGTCCGATCATGCCGCTCCCCTCCTCCGCCGTCCTACGGCGCTGGGCGAGCGGGGATGACGTTAACCCCCCTCACCCCGGCGCTGGATCTCGACGGTGGCGCCGCGTTCGAGTCTCGTGAGACGTTTTGCGCGGCGGGAGGGAGACACTCTCTGGACCTCGTAGGGTAAGCACGCATTTTCTTTCCCTTCCGTCGGCTCCTTTGTTTGGGCTCGCTCGGACGGAGTTCGCTAACGGTGCCTTGCGCCAGCGGCGAGCGCTTACCTTACGTTGTCCTTTTCCGAACGCTAGGCTGAAGAGCGGTGCGGTGCATTCGCGCGTGGTCATACTACGCCGAAACCATACCTATCGAAGCCAACGCGAGCGGAGTTTGCCCTTGCTCGAGCGATCGGGCCCTGTGGTCGCAGATCGTAAGAGTACGCAGCATAGTCGCGAGGGACCGTTTCCCTCAGCGGCGTGTCGCCGTGAGCCCTTTTGCCTGCGGAGACGTCCTCGCGGCACCCTTTGTGTTGTACTTTCGCCCGTGGCGTGGTTAAGCCTGTTTTGCTTCTCCCGCCGCCTTTGGGAGCAGGCGTTGTACTGCGTTTGTGGTGTTGCCGCAGGCAATAAACTGTTGCGGATTTTTAGAGCAGCACTGTGTACTTGCCGCGCTACGCTCGGCACCTTGTTTGCGCTCGAACATACGTGTGCAGCGGCGCGCTAGTTTACGCGAGGCGACGGCAGACACGGCCCTGTGGCTCGCTAAGTCCGAACCCACGCTAGTGGCCGTACTCCTGTGAGATACATGCACACTACAAGGTAAAAAAAATATTTTGAAATTTTTGTCGAAACGCGATACGTCCAGCATCTGTTTAATTGTGGTACTGTATTCACCAGAGTGATAGTGTGTAGAAAAATGTGTCACCCAGAAGTGGCCTAAAGAGACTTTAGGTAACACAAATGTTTAATTTACCATTAGCTCAGCATTTGTGGTCTCTTAATTGGCAGGAGTGCACAGAAATGGCAAAATTGTCACGTCTCCAAATGTGGAGGCTGTGTCGTAAAGGGTTAATCAAGAAACCATAATTATCTCAGTTTTCATGCATAATCGGTCACACTGATGCGTTCAGCAGTTCTGCTTTGCCATGTGCCATTGCACTTTGGAATGGTCTTCCTCATAACATTACTGACCTTAACAACTCGATAACTCTCAGACAAAAAAGTTGGTGCGATATTTGGCTTACTTTGCTAACAACCAGCATTTGTTTTAGTTCTGTAGTTCTCAACTTTATTGTTACGTAGTTATGTAAGAATTCATGCTAAGTTTGTTGCTTTACTGTACACTGATAAGCACCCATGTGTTAGTTCACCTTCGTTTGTTTTATTTATTTCATGTTCTTTTTAGATTATTTAATCCTCGTTCTGTTGATAGTTATGTCGCTGTATAACACGTTTATTGCTCCACAATCTGTATGCCCCCCTCACACAGTACTCCTTCTGGAGCCTGTGGGGTATATGAATGAACAAATAAATAAATAGCCTATTTCTTGTGCTTAATTTGGAAATTGAAACACTAGATAATATTATTAGCTATGCCACTTATAAATCTCGTAGCACTTCAAAGTGTATTTCTATCCAAGTGCAAAAACAGGGTCCTACATGGTACCACTTGGTTGTGCCAGGATGTACCCTGTTCGTATGCATAGCCTGCTTTTATAAGTATGGACTATTGTCTCAATAAAAAAAAAAGTCCAAATTAAACACGTGACATGCATAGCACAATATTCTCCTCTGCATCATGTTTCTGTCGTGTCATTGTGCAGACTTGACACCAACTGAAGAGGTTTCTGAGGCAGTGCACGTGACTGTGCCCAAGGGTGGTCACGTGATCCTGGAGCCACCCGTGGTGGACAGCGTTCCTCAAGCCACTGCCATATGGTCACGGCTCGACAGTACACCCTTGGACAGCAGGAAGTTCGCAACTACACAGGTGTGGGGTTTTTAAAAAGTGATAGAGAATAGCTCGCAGGCAGAATTAACATGGGTCTTAAATTCCTCTTTTTAAGATCTTGATTGAATTTGATGAAACTTGCGGAGCTGATGTATATTTTGTGGGCTGATTTCACACATGCAATTATTTTTCCAGTACATGTCTTTAAATGACCAAACGTTTCATGCGACTAAAGTGGTTGCTTGGCATCAAGGAAATTGATTATCTCTCAGATGGCGGTACATGCAGTGAGCATGGTTTGCAGTGATAGTTCGTTTATATTATCTTTGTTTGTTGTTTTTATGTTCCCTCTTTCTTTTCGTTTTGGACTGCGCATGTATATATTGCGCGGTATTGACAAACAAACCTTTGTTTTAAGTTAGCGCTGTTGTATGTTTCTTTCTTTTTCGGGTGTTCCGTCTTTTGCGCTGTTTTCTTTCGGCTATTTCATGTACCTTTGTGGTAGCAAGATTTTTCTTAAACTAAGATAGTTACAAAGTAAAACAGCATACTGAAATAATCTGAATTGAGAACTGTGTGCAGTAAAACAAAAATGGTTGTTCTGAACCCATTTTAACAAAAGTTTTATTGCTTCACCGTCACAACCATATGACAATATGTTGAACATTCGTCAGTGAGTCACTGTCAAGCTAGAATGTTCAACATACCATAACTTCTTTTCAAATGGGTTTAGAATACCCATTCCTGTTTTGTTGCATACAGTTCTGATTCCAGATTATTGTGATATGCTGATTTACTTTGTAACTCTCTCAATTTATGAAAAGATCTGGCTCGTAACAAGGCCCATGAAATGTTTCATATTTTATGAAGTAGACACTGTAGTAGAAAAATAATTGCATGCTTGAAATCAGCATTAAACTAAGCAAGTTTAATAAAAATTTATTAATAATTTTAAAGAAAAGTGTTAAAGCAGTGCCCTCCCTAAAAGTTTCCTTTTTAATTAAGCTGTTGCCCTCCTTGCTAGGACAACCGCTTGGTGATTCTGGAAGCAACTCCACAGCTTGAGGGCCAGTACCAAGTTGAATTGACGAATCCGCACACTGGTGACACCGTTTTCGGGCCAGCGGTGGAGCTCAGCGTTGACAGCAGTGGTAAGTCACAAGAACACCTTCGCCTGTGCTTTCTAAAATTTTGACTCGTTAACCGTTTGTTTCGCTTTGTGGTGAACGCAACACCCTGCGTGCAAAGAGGTTTCATTACTAAGTCCGCTCTTTCTCTACCCCTTTGCTGCATCACTTACTTTTGCCATTTCTGTGCACTTTTGGCAAGGAAGAGAGCACAAACATTGAGCGTATGGTAAATTAAACATTCTTCTCACCGAAAGATCCCTTATATTGCTTCTGGGTGAAACATTTTTCTACACAGGATCGCTTTGGTAAAGGCTGTACTGTGTTTCACAAGACGTTGGACGTAGGGCGGTTTGGCAGGAATTTCAAAATATTTTTTGTACATCTTTATGAATGCTTACTACCAGCAGGTAACTATTGTGTGTACTTTGAGTGGGTCATTGAATTTGCATTATGAGGAAATAGGGCATGACTGGCTGTCAACTACAGTAGACTCTCGTTAAACAGAACCTAAAGGGACCAGCAAAATGTGTTCCATTTAACAGGAGTTCCGTTTACTGAGAGAGGAGCAGGGGTGCAGAATGCAAATATGAAACCAATAATATTAGGGGCAGTTGTTCCGTTTAAGTAGAAGTTCTGTTTAAGAGATTTCCGTTTACTAAGAGTCCACTGTATTTAGATAATTACGTTGTAATTGCTGTTAATTGCTATAATATGCACTATGATTTATTTTAACACTTCCACTCACTTAAAATTGAGTCTCTAGAACGTTGGCATCAAATTATGCAAAATTTCACGCATTCATAGATAGTCGATCATAATGCATGTCACAAAGGGGCTATGCCGATGCTGCAAAAGCTTTGCAGCATTGGACTGTATACACGAGAAAAAATGTTAACAGAAATTTAGAGATGGGTGAATAATAAATTTGAAGGTCAAGCGAACAGTGATTTGGCCGAATGATTTCGAATCTAATAGTTCGAATAGTATATATCGCACATTTGTGTAAAGAAAAATAAAAACTTTTTTGGTTCGAAGTGAAGTCAGTGTGAATTTGAATTATTGCAGGATTTGAATAGAAGTACGGTGCAAGTTATAAGTGGTAAAATATGCTGTTTTAAAATTTGCCATGTTAAACCATATAAACTTGTATAACACAATTTAAACTTTTGAAGAAATTTGTTGGGCTGCACGTAATATGCACACTTAGCCTTGAAGTGCGGCTTGGCGGTAGTGTGGATTTTTTCTGAATCGGCGGTTTCATGGCGTAGCATCCCCACGCCGCAGTGAAAGGATCTTTTCAGGTGGGTTACTCATGGTGAAATACGTCTGTTCGTTTGTTTTGAATGCTTCGAAATTTGGAAAATTTTGAATTCGTGTCTAAGCAAATTCAAATACCATAATATTTGTTCTAATATTCAAAGTGTTTGAATACTTGCAGAGGCCCAGTAAATTGGTGAGCAACTGTTCTTATTACATTGCTTTGTTTCCAGGTGGAGAGCACAAGGCAGAACTTTCCATTGTTGTGCCACCAGTTGACCGACAGTTCAACAATCTGGGCAATGGTTATGACAGCTACCTTGAGTGCATTGCTGCTGGCAGGTGAGAACCTCGTTAAGTGTGCTTGATTGGCTACACAGCAATGATGAGGAGATATATTAAAGGGGCACTAAAGAATAAAAAAAATGCAGCCAGCTTCGTGCCATGAAAACCGTCGGACAGCAAAGCTGTAAGCGCGCGAGTGTATGTGAGGGTAGACTTAGGCCCGTATTCACAAACGCTCCTCGACTCGAAACTCGACTTCAAGGGATCCTTGAGGACTGTCTCGCGTTGCAGAAATCACTCTCGACTCGAAACGCTCCTCGAATGGAGAGAATCCTCAGTGTGCTCCTCGAGAATCTCGAGGTAGGCCAGAAGCTCCCTTGAGCGCTCCTCACAAACATGGCAGACGTACGGTCACTTGACTGCTTTTTGGAATTCGCTTTTCATGTTCATGATGTTGCCGACGAACTTGCAAGAGAGTCAGATGCCACGAATTGTTTGCCTAGGCACTGGTTAAGGGATCGCTTGAACCCTTTAGAAGAGTACAGGGACACGGAGTTTCTCTCAAGGTTTCGCTTTACGAAGAGCACCGTAGCAAGTCTCCTGACATCTCTCCCGCTCAAGTCGAGCACGGACAACCGCGGACAACCGCGTGTGCAGTGCGCGGACAACACGGACAACCGCTCGTGCAGTGCGCACCAACGAGCCGACTGTTTGTGTCGTCTGCCATACACAAGGGCCCTTGCACAGCATCGAGCACCCAAGGAAGTTGCTAGTGAAAATAAATTTTTGTATTATAATAACTATGTTGAGTAAATTAAGACTTTTCTCTTTTGTTGCTGTTAAAACCAACCAAAATGAACTACAGGTGCGAACGACTCATTTACAAACAGACGGCGCTAGCAGAGAAATGCGGTCGTCTGCTACATTTCGTTCGTCTGCGAAGCAATCGTTGCATCACATTTTCAGTGCAATGGAATCTATGCCGTGAAATATAAGTTGAGCAGGTCAAGGTAAGATTCAGTTGTTATGGTCTTCTGTTTTACACTATTTTATACTTGTTTGCCACCTGACAGCGGAATATTTCTGTGCGAGAACTAAAACAAGAGCACACTGCGTGTGTCCCTTTCCAAATGGTCGTCTCGGGCGAGCAATTACTGATCCCATTGCCTACAGAATATATGCAGGCGGCACGTACACGTGTTGGGATCTTTGATGCGTGTAAAGAAGTAATATCGTAACCTGCTACCGCTCGATCGCATACTAGGCTGTTATGTTGCCAGACACAACAACGTCAGTAGCTCAGTCGCCACAACACACGATAACATCTCCTCCGCTGTATCACCGACTCAAAAAAACGTACAACAATTGTTTAGAATGGAAAATAAAAAGAAACCTTCTTGTTTTGAGGCTCAAGGCATGCTTTAGACAGCATAATTTGCATATTCTCTTCTCCGTGCGTTCCTCAAGTGCGTTGAGATGGAGGACACCTTCGTGAAGGGCTCCTTGTCAGAGAAAACATTGAGGGACATCCTTGAATGTCCCTCGCCCCTCGAGTTGAGGAGAAGCATTTTCCTCAACTCCACGGAGTCGAGGTGAAGGGTCGAGTCGAGGAGCGTTTGTGAATACGGGCCTAAGACTGCTTAGTCTCATTTTGAGCGTCATCATCATATAGCATCATCACCACTTCGAGCATCATCATCATGATCATTTAGCATCCCGAACATCATCATTTCAAGCATCATCCTCATTTAACATCATCATTTTGAGCATCATCATCCTCATTTAGCATCACCATTTCGAGCATCGTCATCATCATAACTATTAACGCATCGTCGTCATAATTTTAAGATTATCATCATTTAGCATCATCATAATTTCCAGCACCATCATCCTTACCATCATTTATCATCAACATTTCAAGCATCATCATCATAATTTCATTTTATTTCTTTATTCACTCTGTGGAGATAGGTTTAGCGCAAAGCTTACCCTACGAGGCGACCGTGAAGGGACGCGACGTTCTCCACTGCCGCGGCGAACAAAGACGCTACGGCCGGGTTCGTCGATTCTCCGGCACGGCGCAGAAAAGGCACTCGAGGCAGGAGGTCAACAAACAACGCGGGTTTATTAACCCAAGATGCAGCACAGTACGACAGTCACGGGCTTGCAGGCCGTAAAGGGAACTCCGCAAGACCGATCGAGTACGCTTGCCAGCGGTGCTACGACTATCACACAAAGGGCAGCGGTCGAGCACACGAACGAGAAGCCGCCTGCTAGAGCAGCGCGTCAACCTCTCGTGCTAGCCTGAGAGCATCTCCCGCGGGCAAGCCCGCGCCAGACAGAAGCGAGCTCAAGGGGGAGAGGGGGTTGTCACTGGCGGCCAATGAGGAACGGCGTTGCACAGTGACGTAAGCTAGCTTGGCGGCGTGAGCATGTGAGCATGTCGAGGCATGCCCGGACGCGTGCCCGCGCGCCGGGAGGCTGACGCATGGCTTGCACCAGACAAAGAGGCCTGGCGCTGCCGCCGCGGTCGCCATACCGCCGATTAACGGCGGTTCCCGGCGCTCGAGCCGCGCGGGGCCAACACGCGCGCTAGCTGGGGAACGAGGCGCCAAAGGGAAGGGCGCGCTCGATTCCCACATTCCCCCCTCCTAAAGACCGAGGCCAGCCTGTGAAAGAGGCTGTCCGAGGCCAAGTGGCAAGGTCAGCTCAGCCGCAAGGGGGCTGGCCAACGGGGCAAAGTCCAACAGGGGGGTGTCGTCTTCCCGGAGGTACAAGTTCAAAAGTCGGCCATGGCCACACAAAAGTTCCACCAAAAGTTCCACCACAAGGGGAGAGCCCACCGCCGGGAAGAAGGTCCACAGCCCAGGAGGAACGGGGGCAAGACTGCACAAGGGCGGGCAGCCAGCCCGCTTGAAGTTCGCCGGACTGGAGAGGTTGGCAGCCGGGAACGTACGAGGCGTGGCTGCCAGTTGCGTGCGGCAGCCAACCGCCGAAAGTCGCTGGGGCGGGGGGCCACACAGGAACAGCAGGCAGCCAGGAAACGGGAGCCGGAGCGACCACGCTCGGGACTGGGCCGAAGCTTCGGTGGGCGGACTAGCCGCCGAGGGCGGCTGCCGAAGCTGCCAGGTGGGTAAGGCAGGATGGGGGTGGCCGCAGGGCAGAAGGCAGGCAGCAGGCCACAGCTGGGACGACCAGGGAACAGCAGGCCATCAGGTCTGGAACAGGCTGGTGGCAAGGTAGGCGCAGGGAGACGACAGGGCGATGCAAGAGCGGACAGAAATGCCCCCAGCATAGCCGGCTGCCGAAAAGGGGTGCCTGCCTGACCGTGCTGCCCAACAAAGGGGCGCTTGCCAGGTTATGGCTTGGACAACACGTCAGAGGGTATTTTCGGCCAAGAAGGCCTTCTACCACTTCCAGACGTGTGCCGCCGCACCTTAGCGGTTATCTCCATTCACTGTCAAGGTATGGAATAAAGTCCAGCTACCTGTTAGTGGGAGAAAGGTTGCTTAAGTGCGTTTCCACAGGTTCTACCGGTGGCGTGACTTGGGGCCAGCCTTACGGTTTTCCTGCGGTTGTGTGACCGCCTCCCCCTCTCCCAAGTCGCTCTGTGGGCAACGAAAAGGGTTTGAGGGCGGCTGCATGAGCCCGGGGGTTTGCCCGCACGAGACTGCACGCATTGTCACACGAGGAGTGAAGAGCGTCACGTTTAATGCCTGGCCGGGTAGCAGAGCGGCACAACTTTTAGAAAGTCTTACGACCACTCGCATGTCCGGCCAACCGCGAGTCGTGGAAATAGCCGAGGGTGGCTTTCCCGAGACTGCGGGGTACCCCCACCTTGAAAGACTCCTTGGGAGCTTCCTCCGGTGGGATGTGGAGCGCAGGAAAACTCCGCCGGCGACAAACAGATGCGAATCCAACGTGCCCGCAGCAATACCAGACTGCGTAAACGGCACACGGCGCCGACAGCAATACCAGACTGTCAATACGCGCCCGCTCCTTGGGAGCACGGCTCTTGGAGCCCAAAACGGATCGCACTGCTGTGCCTTTGGTGTCTCTTCTCTGCTTAACACGATACCGGCTGACGTGACGTGCTCACCCGAGGCGATCGACTCGAAAGTCAATTCGTCGTCGGGGTTCGCTCCTTTCGACCCATTGGAGCCAGAGGCCCCGGAGTCTACTCGATGCGATTGCTCTCGGGAGTGGCGAACACAAGTGTCACACCGAAACGGGGGCACGCGGCAAGGCGTGAGCCACGACGTTTGAGCTCCCTTTCCGGTAGCGCACAACGAAGTTGTACCGCTGCAAAGTCAACGCCCAGCGCGCGAGGCGGCCCGAGGGCTCGCGCAAGCGCTTAAGCCAGACTAGCGCCATGGGGTTCGTTTCCTCCACCAATGGCACTATGTTGACATAGCAGTCAAGCTACCAGCGAGCGAAATCTCGAGTGGCGTCCCGAACTTAAAAGGCAGCGGTAGCCACTACGAGGGTTGCAAATGGTAGTAGGGCGCCGAAAGGGACGACCCTGTAACCACCGCTTGGGAAGTCATTCACGATACTCGTGCGCGCGAGAAAGACGCGACCGAGAATCACGGGCAGCGAAAGACCAGGGAGATGCACAAAGCACTGTCAGCGCGCGCGATTCTCCCAGCGCACAACCAACCGCGAAGCGCCGCACGAAACAGCGATGCTGCTCGCGAGATGGAAGGCCGTGTTTTGCCTGGAGCTGTGCCGCAGTTGTGTGCAGCGGCTCCGAGGCAGGCGCCGCCGTTCGAGGGTCGTGCGCCTGTATCTCCGCCATGCACGCCGGACCCAAAGGGGCCAATAAACGGCACAGCGAAGAGTAGGGTTTCCGCACCGACGGACACATGATGCCTCATGCGACAGGCAAACGAATCGACAACGGAGCACGGTGGCTCACATTTGCCGAAAGCGTCGCCCAAGCGCGCATGAGGAAAATGATCGTCGGAAAACGCGGACGACATCGTCAACCCTTTACGCTCGTGACAACGATGGGCCAGCGAGCGTATGAATGCCAGCACCATGTGTCCTAGGTAGGGACGCTCTGGTGCGGCGGTTTGGACACTCAGCTGTGCTGCTAACAAAGAAAGGCCAGCGAGCGGAGACGACGCATTGGAGAGGCCCGAAAGCACGTGCTCCGCGTGTGTCTCGAACAGCTGAGAAAACCCGAGACTGGCTAGGCTAGGACTGTAGTCCACATTCTAGCGGTCATCACCAAAGGAGGCCCCAAGACGGGATCTCTCCCGGTGGCCGAAAGCCGAGGGCCGCTAAGGCGAGCTTACCTCGTGCTGCCGGCGTCGTCCGCATCGAACGAGATCAAGTCCGTCGCCACGGGATCGAGCAGGAACGAGCGCCTCGAGGGGGACTGCTCTGATGCCATGCCGAAACCAAGTTGGGCGCCAGTTATGTGGAGATAGGTTTAGCGCAAAGCTTACCCTACGAGGCGACCGTGAAGGGACGCGACGTTCTCCACTGCCGCGGCGAACAAAGACGCTACGGCCGGGTTCGTCGATTCTCCGGCACGGCGCAGAAAAGGCACTCGAGGCAGGAGGTCAACAAACAACGCGGGTTTATTAACCCAAGATGCAGCACAGTACGACAGTCACGGGCTTGCAGGCCGTAAAGGGAACTCCGCAAGACCGATCGAGTACGCTTGCCAGCGGTGCTACGACTATCACACAAAGGGCAGCGGTCGAGCACACGAACGAGAAGCCGCCTGCTAGAGCAGCGCGTCAACCTCTCGTGCTAGCCTGAGAGCATCTCCCGCGGGCAAGCCCGCGCCAGACAGAAGCGAGCTCAAGGGGGAGAGGGGGTTGTCACTGGCGGCCAATGAGGAACGGCGTTGCACAGTGACGTAAGCTAGCTTGGCGGCGTGAGCATGTGAGCATGTCGAGGCATGCCCGGACGCGTGCCCGCGCGCCGGGAGGCTGACGCATGGCTTGCACCAGACAAAGAGGCCTGGCGCTGCCGCCGCGGTCGCCATACCGCCGATTAACGGCGGTTCCCGGCGCTCGAGCCGCGCGGGGCCAACACGCGCGCTAGCTGGGGAACGAGGCGCCAAAGGGAAGGGCGCGCTCGATTCCCACAACTCCCCCTCTGGTCACATTATCTGCGGGACAACGAACGAACATGCAAATGGTGCAAGCTCGGCTTGAAACAGCTCTGCTGTTAAAACTATTTCTCTCATGCTAATGAATTGCTTTTTCATAATACCTAAAGTGCTATTCTTGCTGCGAGAAGACTTTGTAAATCAGGTTATCTGAATAATAAAAATATGTACATTGATATTTGATGTCATCTGCTGGTGCCCACGTAAGTTTTTATCGCTAGAAATAGATCGTATCATTTTCTAATGGAGCCACAAACATCATATACCAAGTTTTAGGAAATTTTATTGAGCCAATATGGCCAGAATATGAAAAAAAAAAAGACTGAAATACATGACGTCACACTGACATTCCACTGACATTGCCAGCGGGAGGGTGGTCAGGGAGGAAGTAGGGTTGGGTGATGTGGGGCTCTAAGAGACATCACATCTCTCTGGTGCAGTGCTTACCCTGTGGTGATGGTTGTATCTTTCTGCGCAGCCCCCTGGAACAGGTGCAGATAGTTTGGCTCAAGGACGACCACCCTTTGGGCGAGCTGCCTCACGTGCTGACCCACTGGAACCGCACCCTGACCCTTCTGCACTTGGGGCCACAACATGCTGGACGATACACCTGCCAGGCTAGCCTGCTTCGACAGTCCAACGGCTCGAACAACGAGTTGGCAGCCCCCATTGTCGCCCATGCCAATGTCACAGTGTCAGGTGCATGCCCCTTTTATATATTACGGCACGATTTCATTTTAGGGAGTACTACTGGCAGTTACAAAAGCTCCATTTTGACGTCTTTCAAAAGGTTAGAGAGCATGTGACCTTAATGCAATGTTAACTCGCGTGTATTCCTACATTGACTTTTGAATTTTTGAAGAGAGCGAATTATGTTGAAGTGAACGAGGCGCGGCGACATACACTATAGTCGGGTACAACTTTAGAAGGCAGCGACATTTTCCCCTCAATGGCGGATGCACACTAGCCTCCACCAATAGGCGTGCACTTCAGGTGACGTCATGAGCCGAACGGCCAGTGACGCCGCCAACGGTGAACTATTTCTTTAGTTGCGGAGGCAATTGGCTGCTGCGCTTCGGTCATCTGGGCGGGACCTCTCCTGTCTTCTAAAGTTGTACCCGACTATAGTAATGCGTATGTTGTCTCCACTTGTCCTGTGATGTGATGTTAACACATCCTGATTTCTTGCATTTGTTGATTACTGCGTAAATGTAGCCTTTCGCTACGAATAAACGTTATGGCTGGTAGTCAGTGCTTGAAGAAATAAAAGAGGCACTCGCCTTGTTCAAAATAAAACAAACATATATTGACGTTTCGGGGACGCTACAGGTCCCTTGTTCACAGAGAGGAGGGTGGCACCCTCTTCATTGTGAACAAGGGACCCGTAGCGGCCCCAAAACGTCAATATATGTTTGTTTTCTTTTGAACAAGACGAATGCCTCTTTTATTTCCTCAGTGAATATCCCTCGCCTGACGAGTTTTCGTTGAACCTTGGACCATGTAGTCAGCGATTGTGCATGCCATCTCTTATTTTGTTCAAAAGCAAGGTTTCTTCACCTGAGTATGTGGAATACGATTTGTACAAACGGTGATAAGGTGCCTCAGATAGGCTGGCCAGTGTTTCTGTGGGTGGACTTGCCTTTGTCAACAGTGGTTTGTTATCCTCGGCATGTTAGTTTTAAACGTTAGCCTTTAAAATGACTAGGATGAAGAGGCAATGACAAACAAAGGTCCACCCATAAATGTCACATGGTCTCTTATGCATTTGACTAAGATGACTTCTCAGTCAATGTATTGACCCTCCCCCCCCAAAGCTTTCCACACCCAGCGTGGTTTTGCACTGCCTCCGGGATCAAAGCTTTCTGCACTTCATACCGTATTTACTCGCGTAATGAGCCCACCTTTTTTTTTCAGAAAAGTTGATGCCAATTTGGGGAGAGGGTTCATTATGCGGGAGAAAAAATTGCGAAAGTTATTCAGAGCTGAAGTTGCGCATCACGGTGTTAAGAAACTCGCTGTCCGACCGCTGGTGGCCTTGAGGTCAGTGGCAGAAATGCCTTCAGATCTGATCGTGGCCCGCGCGTAGGTTTGAAGAATAATTTCGTGGGACACTGCACGTCCCTCACTACAGAGCCTCTTAACATATTCGAAAACTTCATTCTTCGCAAGAGGAACCTTTCCTTGCTTTGGCCCGCGAAATGCGCGACAATCCTTTTTTGTAGCCCGAAGCCCTCCCTCTTGTTTTCTCCAGTAACATACGCGCCCCAGATTGACGCCGAAGTGTCATCCAACTGCACGGTTCCCATGCTCCAGCACATGTTCGACCACCCTGAGTTTAAAACCAGCCGTGTAGCTACCGTATAATGCGGAATATAGGTCGACCCCCTTACCTTGACCAGCAAAAAAAGAAAGACACGGAACTGTTCACTGATGAACTTTATTCAGTCCTCCGAACTGTCGGAGCTCTCTTCCGAGGACGACTGCCTTTCGCTAGCCGCCTCCAACATGTCGTCCTCGGTGCCGTCAAGAGCGTTGCTGATGCAGCACTTCTTAAATGCGCGCACCATCATTTCTTCAAGCAGAGACCTCCATGCCTCGGAGACCCAAGCAGAAACTGTCGCGAGAGGCGGCCTGCGCAGCCGGCCTGTCGGGGTCCACGGGTTGTCGCCAGCCATCCATTCATTGTACAACGCACACACACGGTCTTTAAAAGGCTTGTTAAGGACGACGTCCAGCGGTTGCAGCGTTGACGTCATCCCTCCCGGAATGACGAGAAGATCGGTCTTCCCATCGCGAAGTGCCTCTTTCACTGACGCCGTCAAATGCCCGCGAAATGCATCCAACACGAGCATGTTCCGGTGCTGCAGGAGGGCTCCGGGCCGCCGGTTCCGCACTGTGCGGATCCACTCGCGCATTAGGGCCTCGTCCATGTACCCCTTCTCGTTCACGCGGACGACGACATCCCGCGGGAAGGCCTCCTTCGGCAGTGTCTTCCGCTTAAAGATGATGAACGGGGGCAACTTTCTGCCGTCGGTCGTGCAGCAAAGCATCACGGTGAAGCGCAAATGCTCGCTTCCGGTCGACAGCAGCTTCACCTCCTTTGCCCCGCGTTCACAGACTGTTGTGGACGACGGCATGTCGAACCACACCGGCGTTTCGTCGGCGTTGCCGATCTGGCCTAACATGTAGCCATGCTGCCGCCGGAGGCTATTCACGTAGAGTTGAAACTCGATCAACTTGTCCTCGTACTCCTCCGGCAGCTTCTGGCAGATTGACGTGCGCCGTCGAAGGGCAAACCCTTTGCATCGCATGAAGCGGCGGACCCAATAAATGGACCCCTTGAAGTCTTCCCTCGACAGACCGGCTTCACGGGCGAGCTCGACGGCTTTTGTGCGAATGAGCTCTGCACTCACTGGCAGGGACCTGGCACGGTACTCGCGGACGAAATCCGCCACTTTGTCCTTGAGTTCCGGATGCACAGCTCGGTGACCACGAAACGGCGTCTTTCGCGCGTTACACACCGACAGTTTGGATTTCTGGTTGCGCCAGTACCTGACGCTTTTCTCAGACACTCCAAACTGCCGCTGCGCCGACATGCTGCCATTCGCTTCCGCGAATTCAGTGACTTTTCTTTTAAACGCGGCGGTGAACTGGCGCCGCGTCCCGGTATTCATAGCTGGCCGCAGAGCAAGGTCGCCACTCGCTAGGAACACGATGAACAAGAAAGGAAAAATGGCGTCGGACGTCGGCCCATGGAGGTGATGTCGATGCTGATGCCCAAGAAGCATGCGACGCTCCCTGTTGCCAGACGATCACTCGGTTTGTGCCAAGGGCCGGTATATAGGTCGAGGGGCGACTTGTTAGTGACATTTTTTAGGGGCGAAGCTCCTTAAGGCGGCACCCGTTCGTCCCTCGTAGTCGTCGTCGTCGTAGTAGTAGTAGTAGTCGTAGTTCGTAACAAGTCTTACGCTTTGACCTCCAAGGTGGTGCCGGTGGGAGATTTTTCCTGTGCGTTGTTGAACAATAAAAAATTCGCAGCGTGCGCGTTAACTAAAAGCCGAATTCTTCTGTCTCTCATTCCCCATTAGCAGCCATTGGCATGTTCCAGTAGGAAACGTTAGTAGAAGTAGAAGTGTAAGTGTTAGCTAAAAGCCGACTTCTTCTGTCTCTCATTCCCATTAGCAGCCATTGTTTACCTCCAAGGTAGTGCCTGGTGAGATTTCTCCTGTGCGTGATTAAACAATAAAAATTTTGTTCGAAACGCCGTTGATTGATGAAATAAACCAACGAAAGACGCCAGATGTTTTTGTAAAAGCAGAACGAAAGAACGCCAGATGTTTCTAAAGCAAAACGAAAAGACGCCAGCTGCTTAACGAAAGACGCCAGATGTTTCCTAAAGCAATGGTTTTCTAAACAATGAAAATTCACAGCGTACATGTAAAATTAAAGTGAGCTGCAAGTCGTCATAACTCTCATCGAATCTTTAGTATAAATGCGCCCGATCTCACGTCGGTGATGATGTACTGGGCAGAATTCACGGAAGATTCACGGTTTACCGATGAACCTCCGCAGCTTCGCCCACTCATCATCATTCACTCCGTGGATATGCTGTGATTTTTTTGAAGAAATCTCGACATATATTCCGCACTATACGGTAGTATATATCGGCCCATTGTACCCTGTGCAGCAGGTGTCCAATGAAGTTCACCACGAGAAACCTGACAACAAAGAAGCAGCGACGGATGATGGTGCACACACGTTGCGCCTTCGGTGCCGTTGCACTTTGTTTTTGCTTTGTTTGCATGCTGCTGTGCTTGCGTGGCGAAGCAAAGCGGTTTCTTCTGAATTCGGCAGATGGCGCTCCGCCGCAAAAAGGCACGACATTTAAGTTTCAACCTGCATCGTTTGTGCTCGCGCTGCTGGCAACTGTTTAGCATGATTGTTAAACTATGTTTGGACTTTTATTGCGACGTTGTTTTGAGATATAATGACGTGATTTAACGTTGTTTTGATCGTCATTGGCAATCACATTGAAATAAAATGAACGGGCGCACACAATAAAAAAAAAATTTTTTTGTTCGAGGACCATAGTGGGGGGTGGGTTCATTACGCGAGTAAAAACGGTATGCTTTGGCAGTGCCTCTGGGATTGGCCTACCTTTGACTAAGTGGCAATGTCATCATCTGACACTATGTTATGCGATGTCATAGTGATGTAATGATGTCACAAATTTTGGTAACCTGTGACACCATGATGTAGTCCTAAGGTGATGTCATCACGTGATAATGGTTTTTTGCAACACTTGTGTTGATGCCGACGCTGCCGACACTGGTAGTCACTTTTCACGTTTGGTAAGGCATCCCAGGCTTTCGCCTTAAAAACATCGGCCAGCCAGTCTGAGGCACCTTAGTGAAGCACTGTTTGTACAAATTGTAATCAACAGAGTGTTTCCATTTCATTTATCAACTCCATTTTTACTGTGTGAAAGGTGAGACGCAATGCAAGGAGAAGAAAACAAGAGGACCGGAAAGAGCGTCCTCTTTCCGGTGCTCTCGTTTTCTCCGTCTTGCGTTGCTTCTTACCTTTTGCACAGTGCGAACCAACTAGCCCAACAACGTGTTCTTGAAGTCCCATCTTTACTTCAGATTCGCCAAAGTATGTTGGACTGTCGGTCACTTGGTTTGGTTGCTGCAGTGCTGCCCTCTTTGAGCCGCAAAGTGGACGAGGAGACTGCGGTAGAGCTGGGCCAGCAGGTGCAGCTGCCCTGTGTGGCCGAGGGTCACCCGCCACCCGAGGTGCACTGGCTGCTGGACGCCCAGCCACTGGACATGTCCAGCGACCGCTTCCACCAGCACGACGGAGGCAGCCTGGAGATTCGAGCACTGGCCATGGAGGATGCGGGCGTCTACCAGTGCGTGGCCGAGAACCAGCTGGGCGAGGCACGAGCCGCCACCTGGCTCCACGTCAAGAGTGAGCGGCACCATCTTTACTTGTCGGCCTCTGTACACTTCATACAGGGCAGGCTAATAAAGACACAAGAGACTGACACAAAACGCAGGAGGCGCATTCGAACATCCTCATCTCCTGTGTACTGTACAGTAGTGTGGGATGTCGAGTCTACCGAAGGACGAATCCCAACATAAAAGCGAACTACTGTTTATTCGATTAGGCAGCAGCAGTGGGCGTGCATACCATGGCTACGCGCGTCTGGGTAGCGAAAACAATCTTCTCCCGAGCAGGGCAGCCTGTTTTTGTAGCTCCCACCGGTGACGTATATCTCGGGTGGCGCTTTGTTTTATCGGAATGCAGTGCAGCATGGCGGCTGTGTTGCACCGAGCTGAATGATAGCGAGGCGGAGGCTGGCTGCGCGGGAATATGCACAGTGTGTGTCACCACAGTAGACTCTCAATAATTCAAGCTCGAGGAGACCTCAGGATTTTGTTTTAATTATCAAGTTTTCATAAATATGACACAGGGCAGCATATTAATTGTCGAACCTGTCGAACCCCGTCCGAGCTCTCGTTTGCAGCAGTGCGAATGGTACACGGTGCAAGGCAAGTGCAGACGCAGCACCCTACATGGAGCTCGGTGTGCTCGAACCCGTGGTGGTGTTGGTGCAAACGACCAAGAGTAGCGAGATCGTGTGTGCCGGGTCGGTTAAAATATAATGTATATAAGGCAAAGGAAATTAACCACACAAGACAAACACCACAATGTTCTATTTCTTAACGTCCCGCAGAGCTACGACTACTTCTGTGTAGATGCGTTTCCCTTTCGTGTTACAAACGATTCTTACGAAAGAGGGATCAATGACCATTTTTTGTCACGTGCAGTTTCTCCACCGGCCTTCTTGCGAGCTCCCGAGAACGTGACCGTTCTGGATGGAATGGACGCGCAGCTGTCGTGCTCTGTTGTGGGGGCACCACTGCCCAACACGAGCTGGGCGTACAATGGTACGTCTTCCCTTGTCATCAAGTTTGTCAAGCAGTGCGAGATTTGTGCATGGGAAGCTGTTCCTGCAAACTGTAGTTACCCATATTTTGCAATGGTGGGCATCACATTGGTTCAAACATTTTATATTTCATATTGGCTTTTCTTGAAGACTGTGGCCCAGTCAGTACTGGGCAACAAGAGTGTATAACGCGCGAATGTGTCATATGTGGCAGTGTAATTTACATTTTGTTGCTTGTATCCACTTTCACCGGCATCATGAAAAACAGGCGTTGCAACATCTTTTTTTTTTTTTTGCCGAGAGGTGACCGAGTTGTAGATGAAGTTTTCTGCAATGTCACCTGCAACTAACATTGGGCCCTATGCTGCTCAGAGTGCGGGCTGCGCTCCTACCCAAACTTTTGGCAGATACAGTCAATGTCCAGTTTTTTAGATTTCCTAGGGATTGCGCAAATGTCTGAAAAAATGGGCAGTCTGAAAAAACGAATTCATGCTTTTTTTATTCTGCTCAAGCGGTCAAATCACCACACCTACATCTGATATAGCTTCAATGGGTCCCAGTTGACTTATCAGTAGGGGTGTGCGAATATTCGAAATTTCGAATATTTTTCAAATAGTGTTTGCTATTCGATTCGATTCGCACTGGAATTTTACTATTCGAACTATTCGAACTTCCCCAAAACAAATACAGTCAATGCCCGATTGAAAGTGACCCCTTCAGATTTTCAAGATGCTTGACCTCATTGCACTCTCGTATTGCGGCAAAGCTGCCTTTCAAGCTCCGTTAAGGTCGAACTTTGCCAAGAGACAGTCAACGTCCGATTGGAAGTGGTCCCTAGATTTTCAATATGCTGCACCTCTTCACCCCCGGTATTGCGGCAAAGCTGCCTTTCAAGCTCCGTTACAGTCGAACTTTGCCAAGACAGTCAACGTCCGAATAGAAGTGGTCCCTAGATTTCCAATATGCTTCACCTCATCACACTTCAAGCTCCGTTACGGTTGAACTTTGCCAAGACACAGTCAACGTCAGATTGAAAGTGGTCTCTAGATTTTCAATATGCTTCACCTCATCACACCCCCGTATTGCGGCAAAGCTGCCTTTCAAGCTCCGCTACGGTCGCAAATGTATTAACTCAAGAAAACGCTGGTTCCAACATGGAGATGAAAGATGTGGCAGAGGTGCGGGCTAAATTAACGCTGTTTTGGACCTGAAATTTGGACAGGAAGTCTGAAAAATCGGAAGCCGAACCTTTTTAGCATCCAAAATTTCAGATGTTCTTATATATCGATGCCTACGAGGCAGATTTGGAACTCCGGACTTGAAGGGAGCACACCCTTGTCTGCCACATCAGTTGGGCTTCCATAGAAGTTGAAAGAGGAGGAGAGGCTGAGGAAATGGCATCTTTGCCTATCACATGTAAAGTATTGTCGGCAACACTTTGGTTGCACCAAATCATGTACATAAATAGAATTCGGCCTCTACACCGCCTCATTCTTCATAAGACAACTATGAAACACCACCCCGCCAGTGCTTCATCAACCTAGCGAAAAGAAACTCTTTCATGCTGCTATCTCATAAGAATATGTTTAGGAATCCTCTCTTTTTTTCTGCAATTTCGCTTCGAAGGATTCGAAAAATATTCTAGAAATGTTCGAGAAATATTCGAAAAATATTCGATTCGATTTGCACTCACACTTCAATATTCGAATTCGCTTCGTACCCCAAATTTTGCTATTCGCACAGCTCTACTTATCAGGCATTTTGGTGCATGCCCAGGCTCTTGTGAATACATTCGGTACCTCCCTCAAACCCTGCTTAACTATGTGCCAACAGCCAATTGTGAATTTGCACCTCATGATGAGCGCCGCCGATACCAGCAAAACGCGGAATAGATTATGGCTCTCTCGCATGGTGCATTTGGAAACAATGACGCAGAACACTAAGACTGTGGCGCAAGAGCGGACGGCTTGTCGGGCTTTTTCCGATACGTGTGTGCACTTACATGATGTGCTACTAGTATATTAAAATCTTCGCCGACACACAACATTTGCTGCCGTGTGTAAACCCATCATTTCTAGTTGTGTGCAGCATTTTTCTAGTTGTGTGCAGCATATCGCCAACTAAGCTAATGCCCTCACTGCCGGTGCACTTGCTGTACAATACACAGACGTTTCTCATGAAAGTGTTCGTGATGCCCACTCCGTTCCTGACCGCACATGGGCGCGGTGATGGCAAGCTGCTTTTGTTCGTTAAGGCAACACATATGTGTCGCACACTTAGTGGTCTTGCACAAAGAGGCAGCATGAACGGCGGCACGGTGCGTTTGAGTTGTCGCTTATTTTAAGCGTGTAGTATGCTCACAACTGCTCTAGGTCACATGCACTATTAATCAGTTAGCTGAAAATGCTTATCATAAAGGGTTGTGAGTGACTAAGTTGTACTGGCACGTTTGCCGCCTGCTTCCATTACGCCTCCTTGCATTTCCGGTGCTTATCCATAAAGACATTGCTGCACTGTGCCGTGACAGCGGCCCCTTTGAATTTCCGGTCCGCTTCACCCCATAACACTTCGGCATCGCGACAAAGCTGACTTTCGGACTCTGCTACTGTCGCAAACAGGTAGACTCGCGAAAGCGCTGGTTTGAACCTACGAGATGATAGGTGCGGCAGAGAAGGGGGCTTTAATGCCGTTTCAGACCTGAAATGTTTTCAGATAGTCCGAAAAATTGGACACCGAAGAATTCTAGCGTCCTAAATTTCAGACGTTCTGATGCATTGACGTCTATGGGGCGTGTGACGGTACTGCGAAAGTGTCCGAATTTTCGAGCATGCCCGAAAATTCGGCAGTTGACGGTAGTGTGAAACGGCGTCAGGGACTCTATAACGTATGAAAGCGAAGCCTTAAGCAAAAAATCTGCGCTTTTCCCTGTTCTCTTCCTTGGTTTTGTGTTCATCGGAAATTCACTAATATTACAGTTCATAGGTTGGCAGGTGTGCGAGTCTGTTTTAAACTATCATTCCTGTTGTCTTGAAACAAAACTATTGATAACAATCACCGTTTATTCATTTTCTCACGTGAAAAAAAAAAAAGAGTGGAGCTTTTTTATACACTCCACATTAATTTCACTCTACCTTAGAGTAAAGGAATTTATCCCCTACTTTTGTTGATGTAAGGTTGTCTAATTAAAATAACCTTTTGGCATAGACATTGAAGTGATTTAAAGCTTAATAATGACTTCAGAAAAGGGTCTTCACTGTTCAAGACAATGTCAGGTGCACCAGTCATGACCTGTGGACATATTCTGTCTGCTTTGTTAAGCTTACTTCCCATTTTTTTGTACAGATGTGGTGCCTGTGCACAGCGAGGGTCGCATGCAGATCCTCGAGAGTGGCACATTGGTGATCGCTTCAGTGGTGCTGGCCGACAGCGGGAAGTACACTTGCGTGCGGGCCAACTCGGCTGGTTCAGCCAGTGCAGAGGCCTACCTCACAGTGCTCGGTATGTTGCCCCCTTAATTTGCAACATAATCAGCAGTGTAATAGCTTAATTAGCAGAATGTTACCCTTAATTAGCAGCAGTAAGAAGAAAAAATAAACAGCATAGTATAAAACACAACATATGCACTGTTTGTTAAGTTTGTAAATGTCTTGTGTCTCCTCTTGTTCCCTGTGTTGCTTCTGTGCAAAAATTTTTCAATGCTACTCTGTTTCTTCTTGTGGGAACATTGCCTTGAAACATTTACGTATACTTAAGGCTCATTCGCACTTGCAACTATGCCGGTCGCAGGTGGCTGCTTTGGAAGCAAAGCGACTATGGCTCAGTCGCTTCCCGCTTGATTTTTCAGTTGCGTGACTGCATTCGGAAACGTCTGAACTAATCAGATGTGCAGCAACAGGACATCAGCTTACTTTGTGGGGCAATGGCAACGCGAGCAAACATGAATTTTGTGTGGCGACGAGTTTTGGTTGCATGCAGGCGTGAACATTGAGTGCTTTGAGTTTCTTGTTGGTCACCAGTTGCAAATGGTCACGCAACCGGTGCTAGTCGCAGGTGTGAATGAGCCTTTACTCTTCTAACTGCAGCAGCATATTCTTCAAGCAGAGTTCACTAACCTCAAAGCGTGTCTCCTCACTGCGCAGTTCGCACCCAGATTGTAAAGCCTCCGGTCGACACACGAGTTATCCTGGGATCGACGGCCGAGTTGCAGTGCCGTATATCACACGACCCTAGCGTTCCTTATCAGGTGAGCTCGGGACCCCTTGAAGGCACCCTTGGAATCTTGTGTGGACCTATAAACCACATTAATATGAAGTGTTTCATTAGATTGTATGGCCACGTGTGCATCTGAGTACCTCATGCATGTTTCCTGCAAATTTTCTCGGTAGTGCCTTCTCCCATTGCAAAGGACCCACCGTGAAATTCAGAGCAAGCGCCGCCCTCACCAATAAACCACGCGTCTGGGCACCACTGGCCTGCGAGTTCTGCATAGCGGCCCTATCTCTAAGCGCCTGTGCCTAAAATGTGTTGTCAAAATTTTGACTTTTTTCCCCCTTTCTCGCATAATGATGACACCCAGAACTAAGCGCACGACACCCATGATGACATTCAGGTTCCCGTGAGCAAAAGCATGGCCTTCTAGAGCTGTATTTTCAGTTTGATTATGGTACCTATGACGTAATTAGTTAGCAAGAGTAAGGCCTTCGAGTTCTTTGTCTGTCGCCCAGAGCTGTTGCATAGGCGTGTGCTCATATCGGTGGTGCATCCATGACATGCTTCCCGTGATCTGATCACATTGTGTTTGTGTTTCTTGTGTTTGTGAGATGTCATTAGAATATGCCATGCCACGAACGAGAGCCAGAAGACTTCTGAGGAAGTCCATGCTTCTTTTTTTTTCTTTTTTTTTTTTTTTTTTTTTTGCTGGCAGCAATACTTTGCCACCGCCATCTTGAATTTTTGAGCCATTTTCGGAAAGTGCCCCCACATTGCCTCTAATTTAGACTTGCAGAAGGGGGCGTTCGCTTGCAATTTTACGTTACATGTCTTGATGTTATTTATTTGTGCATTAATTAATTAATTTAGAACCCTTATGTTTCTAGTGGGCATAGTTTTCTACACAAATAATTATTTTCCTTGGTATTATGCGCTGTTCACATTGAGTGATTAACTGCTTGCTTGCAGGTCACATGGTTTTTTGAGGAGAAACCACTAACGGCTTCGAGCAGGACTCATCTGGCACCGGACGGCACCCTGAAGATTGACCAAGCACGAAACACCGACATCGGCACCTACACCTGCGTCGTCACGTCACCCGGCGGAAACGACACTCGCTCGGCAAAGCTCGAGGTCATCGGTGAGTCACTCGCAAAGTCACTTGCGACCTCACTGGTGAATACACCAACCACTCTTGTTTGTGTTGGTTACTGTTGGATGATACAAGTCACGTGCAATCAGGAATTTGGCAGTAAAGATCTGCGCTCTTCAGAGGAAGGAGGATGGTGCATGGTGCATGTCCAAAGTCAGTGGTAGTGGCTTAGTGCTGCAATTAATAAGTTTTTGGTTCTTTGTTCTTTCTGGAGTTTGTTCTTTTAGCAGCATTAAAGGCCATCTAATTGGCCTGGTAAAATTTGTCAACCTAGATTGGCCAAGTTCAATACCTAGCCCCCCTTATAAGGAATATATGTGTCTATTTGTCTCTGCTGGAGAGGGCGAAGCTACTTTTTAGTTGAGACACAATGTTAAACCCGAAACAACTTATAATAATTTAGAGTTTTTTTTCCTTTGTTGGCAACCCTTCACTTGCTACTAAAGAAGGTAATGTAAAGCTATACAGTAGTAGCAGCTTAAAAATTATGCGCAGCTTCAACTGACCTAACGTTGCGAAGGCTGATTAAACAGCAGAGCTGGTGGCATCAGCGTGCCTTTCCTCCATTTTCGCTAAAGCTCGGCGCGCCCTTCCTTCTCTGTCACCAGCATCACCTCTGCTCGAGTGCACGCTACCATTGGTTGACTCCTTCCACAGGCACAGCCAGTAAAGCTCCTGCTCTCTCCTCCTCTCCACACCGCCTGCTCTGTTCGCGCCATAGCTTCGCCTTTGCTCTCCTCCTCTCTACCTAGCTTCAACATCTACATACCCTTTCCCTACCAGGCTCACCTTGCTGCACTAGGCTTCCCTCTCACCCACTTAGCTTTACCCATGCTCTCCCTCTCGTCAGGCTCCGCTCTCGCAGCTGGGCTAGAAAGTGCGGACGACGATCCCCAAGGATTTACCTCGGCTTTAAACAGCTTGGCTGTTTAAAAAGAAATAGTGAAGGCATCTAGGGACAATCGAAGGAAGATACATTTGAGCAAATCAACATCATCACTTGGTGACTGTTCATTAAATACAGTGTTTTGGGCTGTGACCTGGTGATATTGTCCAAAGGAAAGTTACAAACGTTGCATTGCTGTGAAATGAAGGTCATTGCATAAATGAGAAAGAAAGACTGTACAGTTTTGACTGTTTTTATAAATTGCAACTGTCGTGACGATGCCGGGATGTCCCGCAGAGCTGCCGCACCCGCCAGGCCATGTGAAAGCATCTGTGACGGACACCTTGCCCAAGACGGTGAACGTGACCTGGTCACCTGCCTTCGATGGCCACAGCCCCATCACCCACTATGTGCTGCAGATGCGGGCCCTGCCCACTGGTCAGTACTCTCGCATTTGCACACTGGGAGATGTACCACTGGCCATCAGGCATTGTGCACAATTGGGAATGTTGTACACCCCTGCATAATGGCAGGGCAGGAGAACAAACAAGAGACATGTCCAGAGAGGACAAGTGCTGAACTTTCAGCTGATGTTTATTGCTGTATGCAACGTTAGCATGGTGGAAATACAGGAGGCTGAAATACGGAAGAATAGTGACACATGTATTCATATTCAAGCAAAAAGCGTGTATTGCCTCACAAGTGACGTTGGCATTGCAGGTGTGACCACAAAAAAACCCGGCACCCACGAGCACAAAGAAATGCAGCCTTCGAAGGTGTGCCGGTCACATGCACATTTGTATGTGCAGTCTTCCAATAATTGGTGCTCTCTTGATTGTGGGCTTGCCGGCAATCAGCCGTTTCTGATAGGGCAATCTGATCTTTTATTGAGGTTATCAAGATGACTCGTCATTTCACATTGCCTGTACATGAACGCATGACCATCGTTCTTGCCTGTAGCAACTGAAGTGTTGTGCTGCTAAACACGTGGGTGAAGGTCCAATTCCCAGCATGCAGGAAGAAAACGGGAGGGAGCATTGTGCAATGTGATAGAAAGAAAAGTTGTATGTCAGGCACTCGCATGCCAAGCTTCACTCGCCCAAATTTTTCTGATAGGGCAAGGGCTCCAGAACTTTTATGTTCTGTCCACGTGCCACCCCACCTAACTTAACCTACTAGCACCTGAATGCGAGCCTGTTGGTACGTATGCATAGGGAAAACAGCGCAAAAAGAAACACGGACGAGTAGACACAGGACTCTGAACCTAACCTAACCTAACCTTCAACGTTGCCACTGAAGTTGCACTCACGCATATGTTGTTTTCATTGTTCATTGTGAAGGCCTGTGATATCTACCTGTTGTCTTGATCACTAAAAGCGGGCAGAACATGAGTATGCTTCAATGCTGGGGTCTATAATCATCAGCAACAATGATCAGCCAAATATCCTTCTGCTGCACAATCATAAACCACAGAGTAATGGTCGGTGTGCAAGCAGTACTTGTCTGCCTGTACGTGTGCCTTGTTTAATCTACAGCTCTGCCATTATGCACAAATGCTCAAAGACCGACCAGACTGTATTTCTTTGCTGTATGCAGTTCGTTCATTTACAGTTAGGTAATACTGCTGCATACTTATTATTGTTCACAAGTGATGTGAGAGCAAAAAAAAATGTCATATTGAGCTGAATACCGCATGGGGCTGCATGTGATTGTTGTATGACGATGAAAGACACACCACGACGGAGGTTGTGTGCTGTGTGCCACTTCTGCTTCCTTCCTGTCCATCTGCAATGCTGCAATGAAGGCACCCTTCCTGTTCTGAATGAAAAGTCCAGGAGAGACTCTTCACTACATGGCAAAGAATTAATCTGACACCTCCTGTGTGCAGATGCTGATGCATTTTCAAGTGTCAGTTGCTACTACTGCACAGGTAGTAGTACGACGTCACTGCTGTCGGTGCTCGTGATCCATTATGTGCCTCAAGTGCCTTGCACAGTGTAGTCTATGTAGCGTTTATTTGATGACACTCGGCCTTCACAGTACTCACTAGCAAGATCATCCAAGATTGTGGTGGGATCATAGTTCAAGTAAATACCGTAACACTTAAGTTTTGAATAACAGCTACTTTATCTGTTGTCTGTCATTTGGCGTGCCTCATTACATGCATCACTGCTCAGTCAGAGGTGATAAACAGCGACTAATTGGTTTGTTTTTTCTTCTTGTTCCTTCTTTCCTGTCCCGTTTTTCAAATTTGCTGCATCAACAGAAGACGTGTTTTGGCGTGAGTACAGTGCTAGCAGCTTTTGTTGCTCGTCAGTGTGCTGTACTGCTTTTATTGCTTTCGTTTGTGTTTGTTTTGAGCATACATGTTGCTTTATTGTGAACTTTGCTAGCATGAACAAGCACCTGCTTTATTTGTTTGAAGTTACACATTTGCCAGAACTTGACTTGCATCACATCGTGGTTACGAGCTTTTTGTTGCTTCATTTTCTTCATTTTCTTTGTCTCGCACATTGCAACATGTTTTGTTTTGTTGTGTGGTTTGCAAGCACATGCACGTATTTACTTTCTAAAGTGTGATTGCTAAACATTGTTATGTGATGACATCCCATGTGTTGTGCAAACATTGCCATGTCGCTTGGACCCTATTGTGTGTCTTCAAAGAATTTGTTTACGTCTTGGGTCTACTGTTAAAGCTTTGTGTTTTGCAGTCTCTGCAGAATATACGCTTGCAAGGTCATGCCATACCACATGCCTGATGTTTTTGCACGCTGGTTGTCTTCACATGTTTTATGTGGTGTGTTCGCAGTGACTGTTGACTCTCTGGCTCCTTGGACAACAGCCCTTTCGAACATCTCTGCAGAGGCAACCTCTGTCCTAGTCTCCCAGTTAAAGCCCTCTGTAAGTGACTTGCTAGTAGTACCTTGTACAGTTGTGAGTTCGGTTTAGTAGTGCAACAGAAATGTGCCGAGTTTAGTGGTGCATCAGAAATGTTTGCTACAGCAACCCTCTAGATAAGTAGTGTGATCTTTTGCATACTTGATTGCAGTAACTACTATGGACATCAGCAGCGGGGGGGGGGGGAGTGCAGCAAGGCCACCCAGGCCACCCCAGCACTTATTTTACTGCATGTAACCCGCCTGAAGAGGTGGTTTCACTGCAATGTGGGGCCGCTTTACCGTGAAACCACCCACTCAGGGGAATATCAGCACTGCGACTAAGCCACGTGCACTTAGAGTGATCCTCTGTTAAAGTTTAAAGGGACGTTATATGGGCTAAGTATTGGAAATTTTAAGACATAACATATTTTACCACTTATAACTTGCACCCTAGTATTATTGAAATACTGCTACTACGGTTGAACCCCTTTGTAACAGGGACTGATCGAACAGACAGTTGGGTGTAAGAGACACATGTGTATGTACAGGGTCGACCACATCTAAGCTGAACACCTCATTAGTGTTCAAACTGGTAAAACTAGTACGTTTCTTATACTTCACGAGGGCAATGCCCGTTATAGAACGTCTAATCATGGTGTCGACAAACACAGTAATGATTTTCCGAATTATGTTTTAAACAACAGCTTCAATGAGGTCTTGAAACATCGAAATAGGGGTTGATCAGAATATGGTACGCTGTGCATAAGAGACCCCCCCATATGAGGGACAGCTTCCTGGTGCATGTTGTTTATAAAGGGGTTCAAATTCGAACTTGCTTCAAAATTAATCACCATTAACTTAGAGTTCCCTTCAAACCAAGAAAGTGGTACCGTATTTACTCGATTCTACCGCGCCCTCGATTGTAACGCGCACCCGTTTTCCGCGACAAAAAAAAAAAGTAATGCATCGATTGTAACGCGCACCCATTTTTCGTGAGAGAAAAGAACAAAAAAAGTCCGTAGGAGTCAAACTTCGCACATTCAGAAGAACAAGTATTTGGGTTTTAAAGAACTAAAGTTTCAAAAAAGTAAAACACAAAGTCAAAAAGCGGGCCTTGCCGCTAGAACTGTCACCACTACGGCGGCGATACGAGTCACGTAATGGATCAGTCCTCGTCGCTGTCGGACAACTCCTTGTCGCTGTCAACGCTCTTCGATTTCGGGAAACCGGCCCTGCTTTGATCCACTGAAACCTTTTCGTGAAGCTTTGCTGTAAAAAATATTCTGCTTCTATTTGCGCCAGTCTCGCACGCACGTTTTGGGAACTCCGAACGACCGCGATGCGGCCTGATTTCCGTCCGTCTCTCTGCACATGTAATAACTATTCTTTTAAATGCGGCATCGTGGTACACTAGTTGAGTATTTGGAGTCGGCACTTCCATGCCGTTGATGCGAACGCAGAACGGGATGACAATCTCCTCAGCACACGTACGAACTGAAAAAAATGGCAGAAATGGCCAAGGCGCGTAGGAGGCGGCTTGTGTCGATGGCAATACGATAGCCTAGTTTCTATTTTTTTTTCGGTACTCGATTCTAACGCGCATGCGATTTTTGGACTCGTTTTCCCGGAAAAAAGGTGCGCGTTAGATTCGAGTAAATACGGTATTTGCATAAGCCTATACTTTGATACAACCTAAAAAAAATGTCAGCTCCGCCCACATTCATTGCTGTCTCTCCCACAGAGAATTTGCATGAGTTCGCCGTGGTGCTTTAGTAGTTATGGTGCTCGGCTACTGACCCGAAGGTCGCGGGTTTGATCCCAGCTGCGGTGGTCACATTTCGATGGAAGTGAAATGCTAGAAGCCCCTGTACTGTGCGAAGTCAGTGCACATTAGAAAACACCAGATGGTCGAAATTTTGGGAGCCCTCCACTGCAACGTGCCTCATAATCATATCGTGATTTTGGCACGTAAAACCCCAGATATTATTATTATTATTATTATTATTATTATTATTATTATTATTATTATTATTATTATTATTATTACACTGTTGACATTTTTTTATTATTTTTTTTTCTTTCGACCATTGGCAGGATACAGCGTCTTTACAACGCTTACTTTTTGGAGCTCGATGTTTTTCACAGCTCCCAGTCGTTCTGCTCCGAGCTTTGTACTGTACTTACATAGCCTCGTACACTGTTGACATTTTTTTTTTCCTGCGCATAGTTGTATATGTGCAATTTTCTAACGTTTTCTATCCCTGATATTTTATTATGTATGTTGGCCTTTTTTTTTTTCGTGCGCCAGTACAAAGACCTTACGGTTGTTCCTGGGCACATTAAATAAACGTTTGATTGATTTGATTGATTGATTGATTGATTATTATTATTATTATTATATTATTAGAATTGGCATGAATGCTCCATTCAATAGCACTCATTCATTCTTGTGATGTCAAGCACTTCTCGGCTGCTCAGACAGTTGGCTCCCATTAAGACACGTTTGTGTCGCTGGATTTTGGTCGGAAACTTGGAACGCCCTGGTAAATTTCATCAAATATTCTGACATTACTGTTCAGCCAAACATAATGTTTTAGGTAGCAATGATGAACCATTAACTCTTGACCGCCGCGGTGGTATAGTGGTTACGGTGCTCGGCTGCTGACCCGAAGGTCGCGGGTTCGATCCCGGCCGCGGCGGTCGCATTTCGATGGAGGCGAAATGGTAGAGGCCCGTGTACTTAGATTTAAGTGCACGTTAAAGAACACCAGATGGTCGAAATTTCCGGAGCCCTCCACTACGGCGTCTCTCATAATCATATCGTGGTTTTGGGACGTAAAACCCCAGATATTATTATTGAACCATTAACTCTTGATATGCCAGTATTTGTATTAGCCAAGAAAAAAGCGCTTACGGTTCGAGTGGAAACCAGCTAGCATGGCTGTCTTTCACAGGTGCAGGGCAGGTGTGCCACAGTTTTGTGAGCGGAGCTTACATTTTTTCTTAAGTTGTAATCGAGTATAGTCGGTGCGTTGTCGTACAGTAAGGAAAGAGGCTGACAGCCAGGTTTGGTTTCAGGTGAGCTACCAGTTCCGAGTTAGTGCCGTGAATGGTGTGGGCGAAGGCAGTCCCGGTGGTCCCACAGAGCCGGTGTCGGTGCCCCCCGAACCCCCCGGTGGTCCGCCACAGAACGTGGTGGGCGCACCCCGGTCGGCCACCTCCGTGATGCTCCAGTGGCAGCCTCCGCTCGAGGGCGAGCGCAACGGTCGCCTGCTGGGATATGTGGTCCGCTTCCGGCTAGCAGGCTACTCCTCCAGTGCCTGGTCCACGCAGAACGTGACCACGACGCGCACGCTCCTGGAAGATCTCATTGTGTGGCAGAACTACGCCATCGAAGTGGCCGCTTACAACGAGAAGGGGCTGGGTGTCTTCTCTCCCAGCATCCTGGTGCGCACGCTCGAAGGAGGTGAGACACCAATCTGAGCAACTTGATTTATGTGCGTTCGTAATGCTGATGCTTGATGAGACTTGGAAAAATAGACTGTTGGGCGAGTTGGTAATTTATAGTGAAGGAAACGAGTGCAAAATTAATGAGAGGCAAGACAAGGAAGGCCACAGGACAAGCTCATAATTGACAGTGTTATGCACTTGTCTGGTGGCCTTCTTCATCTTGTCTTTTGTTAATTTCATGCTCATTTCCTTGTTAGTTATGTGCTTGTCCTGATTGTTAGTTATGCTCTTGTTCTGATTGTTGGTGATGTGCTTGACCTGTGATCTTCGTCTTGTCTCTAGGTAATCTTGCGCGCGTTTGCTTCGTCTTGATAGGAGTGACCTTTACAGCACTTGTAGGAAAAGAAATATTTGGGGAGAGAAAAGAACAGCAGTATGACAGTCTGCTGGGTGCTGAACAATGCTGAAAAAAGCTCGGCTCATTTTTTAAACGAAAGAAGCTTAGACCTACTGGCCTTTCTAACGAGAGCTTCATGGGCATCATTGTGTTGACCTCTGTGCTGTTATGCATATGGGTGCCCCTTCCCACCAAAAAGCACCACAGAGACACCTGCCTTTTTACTTCTGCGCAAGTCCATAAAGGAGGTGCTTCCTATTTCCATTAGGAGTGTAGCACATTTTCAAGGTATAGCACAGAAATGGTGCCAGTCTCAGGTTTCATGAACAATTGTGATGTCAGCATTGCCTCGTCTTAAGTCAAGATAATTAGCAAAACTTTGTTGATGAATCCACCATGAAAGCTAGTAGGTGCCTGTAGGCTTTGCATTTTTTATGAGGGTCGGTTGAGGTGACATTGAGGTGAAGGCTGGTTGAGGTCTTCTTCACAGCTTCCCGTGCTTGTCCCTTCTGCATATGTATTTCTGATGTAGACCAAGTCAAGGCAAAAAAAAACACAGAAGAGCTGTTTCAGGACGTACGGTGCCCGAAACATCTCTCCTTTGTTTTTTCACCTTGACTTGGTCAGTGGCCGCAACTTCATCATCATGTTACCTGACGAGGTGAACTTTCGTTAAGCTCTTGACTATATATACATATCTATGCAATGCAACTGCTAGCCCAACAGCGTGTAATACTAAAATACGACGTGGAGCCTGCAGTAAGCGTCGTCCTTTGCAGTGCCCCAAGCGGCGCCCACTGCTGTCCGAGCGGATGCACTCAACTCAACGGCCGTCCGAGTTCGGTGGCTACCTCCGGACCCCCAGCGTGTAAACGGCATCAACCAGGGCTACCGAGTCGAAGCGTGGTTGAGGGGCCGTGAAGTGGGCGTGTCCCCCCCGGATGCCACTGCCCTGGTGGCACCAAATGTGGGCTCGCCAACCACAGAGCACATGGCTGTCATCACGGGTCTGCGCAAGTACCACATGTACAACATAACTGTGCTGTGCTTCACCAGCCCTGGCAGTGGACCACGCAGCAAGCCCGTGCTGGCCACAACCAAGCAGGACGGTGAGATGGCCATGGTGGCACATTTTTTAGGGTGGCATTGTGTAATTTTTGGCTGTGTACCATTGGCCTTGCTTGAAGGTGTGATGAACTGCATACTGGAGACCATCCTACAATGAAGTTAAAGGGACACTAAAGAGAAACAGTGAATTGGTTTAGATTGATAAAGTATGCTTGGAGAACTCTTGTGTCGTTTATTTCACCACCATAGGTTTATTATTAGAGGAGAAAACCAAGTTCAAAGTTTCACTTTTAAATTTCGCGCCGAACTTTGTAATTCGTGACGTAAAAGATTTCCAAGAGCATTTTACGTATTTTGGTGCCACTGGCTCAACGAAATTTCCGCAAACTCGTTATGTCAAGTCTCTGGCCCCCTCAGAGGACAATGTACTTCGATTTAACCAATTAGGAACTACGTAGGCCCAAGCAGGCGCCGTCGAAAATATGTGATGTCACGGCAAATGGTGTGGGAATTCCAAGGTGGCGTCGCCACCTGTATTTTCTTTTTGCGCGTTTTCTCGCTTATTAAGCGTCTTCGTACAGAAAGCGCGGTGTTTTTGGTATCGTGGAAGACTACTTTATTAATGCAAGAAAAATTATTTTGCTCTTTTGTGTCCCTTTAACAGCAGGGATAGCAGCTCAGGTCCTTTTCTTTTTTTTTTTTTTTTTTGTAGTAGGCGGTAGAGACACGATCGGTAGTAGTGGTATTTCCTTTATTGGGGGGGGGGGGGGGGGGGGGGGATGAGTTCTGCGGAATCCCGCAAGGTGGCGGAAGGGTTAAGCAAGGGAAATTGACAATCACCCTTTTGTAGCACAAAGCCACAAAAAAATCCGCACGTATTTCTCAGAAAGAAAGCTTCTTAGCTGCCGAAAAATGCATCCTGTTCTGGGGATTGAACCTGGGACCAACGCCTTTCCAGGACGGTCGCTCTAATTGAGCTAACCAGTGAGCTAGTAATTGGCAGCGCGAGGTCGAATTAATTGACAACTCGAAGCATATGGACACATACTATTGCAAATGAGTTCTGCGGAACCCGGTAAGGTGTCGGAAGGCTTAGGAAAGGGAAATTGACAGGGCAACTAAGAAGCTTTCTTTCTGAGAAATCCGTACAGATTTCCTTGTGGCTTTGTGCTACAATCGGATGGTTGCCAATTTCCTTTTCCAGTATTTCCTTTAGTACCTCCATGCAGCAATATGTACTACCAGGTGAATTGTTGCTTTGTAAAGAAGGACTTTATTGCATTCTAAAGGAAGCAAGGGGTCAGCCTAGCAAGTTTCAGTGACTCTGTTGGCATCCAAATGACTCGGATATGAGAAAAATTGTTTTGAAACTTGTACACTGTTCTGATGTACGGACACTAATGTTTTTATGTGAAATTTTGTTGGTTTTCTCTTTTTTCAGCAGACCTTTTCTCATACCAAACAAATTAAAATTGAGCTTCAAAGTGGTTATGTTGTTAGTATAGCTTAATTGTGCCTTGTTTCCATTGCTATCCTTGTGTCTTCTTTGCTGACAGCTTAGACCTGTGATGTTTTTACAGTACCTGGGCCAGTGAAATCGCTCAAGTTCGACAACATTCTGGATGTCTCAGTGCGGGTGCTGTGGACACCTCCTGAGGAATCCAATGGGGTTTTGCTGGGTCAGTGTTCTATGCATTCAGGCGTTGGCTTTTTACGTTAAATGCCTTGCTTGTGGTGAAGGTTGTCTTTAAGTGTGTGCCTGTTAGAATAGTTATTGCTACGTGAACTGCTGCAGTGTGCTATATGATTGCATTGTTTAAATATCACCTTGGTAAACGCTTGTATATTACCTCAGTAAAAGCACTGCACCTTGGTAAAAGCTTGGAGAGCTTATGAGGACTCCTGCAGTGATATCCTGCATATTTTACCTATATCATTTACCTATATTTTGCATTACCTGTTCGAAACACGTTTCGCTCAACAAGCCTATACGTTTTAAAAGGCGTATGGATGATGCTGCAAAGAATACTTTCTACGACATTGTAAAAGACATTGATTGGAAAAACGTGTACAAAGAAAAAAACGCCGATACAGCTTATGACTTATTTTTTCGACTATTGAAAGAAAAGTATGATGAGGCATTCCCATTACAGCAGATACAGAACCGTAAGAGTAAAAAGTACCGAAAGCCCTGGATGAATGCAGCGCTTCGAAAACGAATCAACGATAAAAACTCGTTGTATCATGCGTTTGTTCAATCACGAAAACCAGAACTATTTGTGAAATATAAAAACTACAGAAACAATCTAAACTCGGACCTAAAGAAAGCAAAAAGAGAATATTACCAAAACATTTTTGAGAAAATACTTGACAACCATAAAAAGATCTGGGAGGTAGTGAACACCCTTACTGGCAGAAGCAAACAAACAAGTACAGTGCAGACCACTTATAACGTAACCGCATATAGTGCAGGACCGGTTATAATGCGGTCTTTTTCAACTCCCGTTTACCCTCCCATAGAACCGCATGTATACGCATACCGCTTATTGTGCAGTCCCCCAAGATGAAATACCGTTTATAATGCGGTTGCGGGAAAATATTTCTGACAAACGGGGTAGCGAGTGCGGTTCTCAAAGGAGGTACGCCGCTGGGAAGGGAGCGACGAGGTCGTTACGAAGGGCGAGGGCACGCACAGTGAACGAACGAGGGGCGGAGGGAGGAAAAAGACCGCGGCAGCGCTGTGCGGGCTCGCCGAGTGGGGAAGGATGGTGGTTGCCTAGGCGACGGAGTAGCCTTTGCACCGGCGGTGGCGAGGCGGCAAGGCTCCGCGGCCGCTTGCCGACAGCGCGTTACGCGTGGAACGTACGATCGCGTCCTCATCAAGTGCGCTTTAAAGTAAGTTTCCTGTCGGTAAAAGCGTCGTCGTTATCACACTTGCTACAGATATCGCGCTTGCGACCTCGTCCGCAAATTTGCGGCTTCATGACGCGAGCTTTCGCCTTTTCTGCCAGTGCGCGGACTTAAACGAGCTTGGCGGGCTTTTGTCGCCGTTGATCTCCCGGCCGCGAACACAAACTTCGTATCACGCGCGCGCTGTTCTTGGGTTAGTGCTTGAGTGCGATCTTTTCGACGTCCGATCTTCATGTTGTCTTGGACAAACTTCCCACGACAACATGCTGAACCGCACGCTAGGCCTAATCAGCGTTGGTTGCTTTTCGGTAGCGGTCGCGGGCGATAAAAGTTGCGATTTGGTGCGGAATCAACGAAACTTTTTGCGATGGCTGCACTTGAAGGGAAGAGAATCATATCGTTAATGAAAACGAGGGCATGGTTGGCACATGCAACTCTCGAATGGTGGTTCCGGATTCGATTGCAATGTCGGACATCGCGTGCGCGCCCGTGAAATCGAACGATCGGTACCGCTCAGCACGTGAAATTTCGGTCGCGATTCGACATGGTTTCTGTGTAATGCGCATACCTCGAGATGGCCTGAAAGGTAGTCGGCGAATTTCCGCGATGGCACTTTGTTTTGTTTGCTTTTTTCCCCTGTCTTTGGCGGTTAATTTTTGAACATTCGGAGATTTAAGAGGTTGTAAGCGCCCCAAATCGCATGTGTCGATTATCGGAGACGCGAGGCTACATGCTCAACACGTTTTGCGCAAGTGCAGCCTTTGAAGAAGGTTGTTTTGGTTATAGTGCGGTACCGCTTATAGTGCGGATATTCGCGACTCCGGCGACTTACGTTATAAGCGGTCTATACTGTAGTGAGTTCAACATAGCTGCTCCAGATGGTTCAATTCTATCCAGAAAGGCTTTGGCAGATTGTATGAATGACTTCTTTGTTAACTCTGGTGCATATAGAGTTGTTAGTGAAGACATGCGTGCAGATTCTGTAGTGCATATTGTTAGGACGAAATCATCTGTGTTTTTGCAACCAACTGACTCCGCAGAAGTTACACGGATTATAAATAAGTTGAAGAACAATGTGGCAGCTGGTGTCGATGATATAGGTCCTATAGAAATTAAACACATATCGCCATTAATATGCGATGCTCTTGTCCACATTTTAAATCTTACTCTTAGTACAGGTATCTTTCCGCAAGCTTTAAAGATAGCAAGAGTTACACCCATATATAAAAGCGGTAGAAGGGATATGCTTACAAATTATCGCCCTGTGTCAGTCCTACCCACCATATCAAAGGTCTTTGAAAGTATCATACATAGTAGACTAATATCTTTCGTAAATAAGCACCACATACTTACCAAGAGTCAGTATGGCTTTCAGAAGAACAAATCAACAGAGCAGGCACTGACTTTTATTAAAGATAAAATAATAACGACTATTGAGAGCAGGAAATATATGCTCGGTTTATTTTTAGACTTCAAAAAGGCGTTTGACTGCATTAATCATGATATATTGCTTAACAAACTTTCAAGGTATGGCATACGGGGGACGGCATTAAGCCTAGTTGAAAATTACTTAAAAAATCATTTTCAAGTAGTCAAGGTAAATAACACCACTTCTTCCCAACTAATGTTAACACAAGGTGTTCCGCAAGGATCAATTCTAGGGCCCCTTTTATTCTTGCTTTATGTGAACGATTTGGTAAATATCCGTGATTCTCCTGAAATAATTATGTTTGCGGACGACACAAACGTATTCTTCGAGTCGAAAGACCTAACAACGCTCGAATCAAATGTAAATTATTACTTATCATCTCTTTCATGCTGGTTAAGGGAAAATCGGATGCAGTTAAACGCAAAAAAGACAACATACATCATTTTTCATGCAGTGCATAAAATGATAAATAGCGAGTTGAAAATTACTTTTGAAGGGGAGTCTATTAGCAGAGTCGCCACGCAAAAATTTCTCGGTATAATATTTGAAGAACACCTATCGTGGAATGCACACATCAGTAGCCTAGCAGTTGAACTGGCGAAATGTGTGGGATGTTTATAAAAAGCGGCCCCTTTCATCCCTGTGCACCTAATGATAACTATGTATTATGCGCTGTTTTATTCAAAAGCATGCTATGGAAATTTAGTATGGGGAACGACATCGCAAGGCAATTACAATAAACTAGTAACTCTACAAAAACGGGTACCGTATTTACTCGAATCTAACGCGCACCTTTTTTCCGGGAAAACGAGTCCAAAAATCGCATGCGCGTTAGAATCGAGTACCGAAAAAAAAAAAAAGGAAACTCGGTTATCGCATTGCCATCGACACTTCAAAATGGCCGCCTCCTACGCGCCTTGGCCATTTCTGCCATTTTTTCAGTTCGTACGTGTGCTGAGGAGATTGTCATCCCGTTCTGCGTTCGCATCGACGGCATGGAAGTGCCGACGCCAAATACTCGACGAGTGCACCACGATGCCGCATTTAAAAGAAGTTATTACACGTGCAGAGACACGGACGGAAATCGGGCCGCATCGCGGTCGTTCGGAGTTCCCGAAACGTGCATGCGAGACTGGCGCAAACAGAAGCAGACGATTTTTTACAGCAAAGCTTCACGAAAAGGTTTCAGTGGACCAAAGCAGGGCCGGTTTCCCGAAATCGAAGAGTGTTGACAGCGACAAGGAGTTGTCCGACAGCGACGAGGACTGATCCATTACGCGACTCGTATCGCCGCCGTAGTGGTGACAGTTTTAGCGGCAAGGCCAGCTTTTTGACTTTGTTTTACTTTTTTGAAACTTTAGTTCTTTAAAACCCAAATACTTGTTCTTCTGAATGTGCGATGTTTGACTCCTACGGACTTTTTTTGTTCTTTTCTCTCACGAAAAATGGGTGCGCGTTACAATCGATGTATTACTTTTTTTTGGGGGGGGGGGTCGCGGAAAACTGGTGCGCGTTACAATCGAGGGCGCGGTAGAATCGAGTAAATACGGTACTACGCTGCTTTGAACGCTATAGGGGCAACCCACGGGACCTTAGAACACCACCATTATTTATGAAGTATAATATATTAAGGGCCGACCAAATATTTTATTTTAAATTACTTCAAACACTACATCGTGAAAAGTCATACGTTAATAACAGCAATGATAAATCAACGTACTACTTTAGAGATCAAAAGTGCCACATGCCAATAACGCGGACTAACTATGGAAAGCAATCTCTTAAATATCAAACCATGTTGCTTCTTAATAAATTAGAACGAGATTTGGACTTCGATGTTAGTCCAAACCTTTTTAAGAAACAACTAAAGAGGGTGCTGATCAATAAAGCGTTCACTTTCAGGTTATCACATTAAAATACATGTTACTTCCTTTATTGTGTATATATATATGCATTTTTCCTTGTGGATAATGACCCACCGTGCATTTCTTTAGAAGCACTTGTGCTTTTACGTTTTTCCTTTATTTGTTAGTTACTTATTTTATTTATTTCTATTTTGACAGAAATGTTGTGTTAAACAAAGTATACTTAGCATGTATTTACTCGTTTCACATATTGTTTGTTACTTCAGTGCAAGGGAACCTTTTCTAGTGCTATCCTTCGGTATTCTTCCAAATTCTCAGCGAGCTGTGAACTTATCGAGCTTTTTGTATATCTTTACATGCTAGATTTAAACAATGTTTTGGTGTGTTGCGAAAAGTTTGCTATGTATTTGTTGTTTAATATTTTTGTAAAACGGGTACAGAGGCCTTTTGTCAGGTATTGCTATACCTTTAGCTTCTGTACCTTTCTTGGTGCAATTCAAGAAAAATAAAGAATCTGAATCTGAATCTGAAGACGTTTCTGATAAACTTGAATTGAGAAAACTGGACTTGAATTTGTGTAAGGTGGCATAATTGATTCCATCTGATCAAGCAAACCCATCTGATAAAGCAAACGATTATTAACAGATTTGGCATGAAAGAGAAAGTCCACCTCATCATGGGCTCTCTCTTTGGTCTGCTGTGATTTGGCTGTTTAAAAATATTTTGCATGTCTTTCTTTTTTTTTTCATGAGAGGCTGCATGAGTTAGCTTATTGCTTACAAAGCAGTGAAAATAGCAATGGTCAAAACACCATTGGTTGCTGATGTGACCTAAAAGGATGTTATGGCTAAAATAATGGTCTAGGATGTATGAAAATTGGTGAGATTATGAGTCAGTAATGGCAAACTCCAAAAATTATATGCCTGAAAAATATATTCTTTTTTTCTTTGTCTTTTTGGAAAGTTTTGGTCCCAAAAAGCAGCTTGCCCACCTTAATAAGGTGCACCCTGTCCCCTTTCTAGGCTACACCCTCAGGTACTGGATCAAAGATGATCCCGGGTCGGCAATAATGCGCAACTTGACGGCTGACGAGACCGAGACCACCGTGAAAGGCCTGCGTCCCGTCACATGGTACACCATCGAGGTCTTTGCTTGGACAGTTGTCGGGGCTGGCCCAAGCATCGAGGCATCCATCAAGTCGGGCATCCCACCAGGTAAGGGTACTGATTCTTGCCGGTACTTAGACGCTAGGATGTGAAGGACACTAGTCTTGTGTGTGTTCATGATCTCTTTTGGCCACTGCATTCGGTTTTTATTTGTCTATTTATGCTCATACTCCCAGCGCCATTTAGCTATTACAGTCGGGGAGGTTATTCAGAGCACTGCGAACAACCTGCAGCACTTCTACAAAATTCATGGGGTCCCTTGTCGCATGCTGAGACGACTTCATAGCAAAAGCCATTACATCTGCACTATTTTACCGTCTGTACTATTTTGACATCATTTTCAATTAAAGCTAATTATGCTAATTACTTTAATTTACTTTAAATTACTCCTAATTTCAGTTACTTTTTAATTACTCTCAGTTACTTCTTACTTTACTTTGTAGTGCTTTAACCCCTTCAGGGTTTTCGCCGTACATGTACGGCAGAAGCTTCCTGGTACCAAAGGGTTTTCGTTGTACATGTACGGCATAGCGTTTATTTTTAAAACGCGCGCCTTTTTCGATCATTTCTTTTGTTTGGCCTGTGCTGCCACACTTCGGGAATGCGTGGAATTTTTTTCATGCGCCGATGTCTCTCCGTTGTATTTTTTTTTCGCTTCCCAAAACGGCGCGCCGCCTATCGCTTGCCCATCCGAGCGCGTTCGCGGTGCAGCTGGTTTAAAGTGCGCGCCTTTTTCGATGATTTCTCTTGCTTGGCATGTGCTGGCAGCCACGCTTCGGGAATACGTGGAATTTTTTTCATGCGCCGATGTCTCTCCGTTGTTGCTATTTTTATGCTTCGCAAAAAGGCGCGCCGCGCGCCGGCTATCGCTTGCGCAACCGAGAGCGCCCGCGGCGCGGTTTGGCTTTAAACGCGCGCCTTCTCCCATTTCTCTTGCTTGGAATGTGCTGCCACGCTTCGGGAATACGTGTAATTTTTTTAATGCACCAATGTCTCTCCGTCTTTTTTTTTTTTCTTTCCAAAGAGGCGCGGCGGCTTGTAGTCTCGCATCAGAACGTGCGCACGCGGTCCGGCTGGTTTCGGTTTCGTCCTTCGGGTGGTTTTCGCTTCTTGCTCCCGCAAAGCTGATGGCTGTTTGGTTTCTAATCTCTGAAAGGGTGATCGCTTGTTACTCTCTTCTTTATTGCACCCCGGCGCGCGATTACATCTGTTTCCGTGCGGCGCTATATTACACAAACGACGCCGCCGTGATTGCGTTTCCTGTTTTGGGGTCTCGGAAAAACTAACTACGTCTTGTTGGCGATAAGACGAAGTATTACTGTAGCTTTTTCACTCGTTTTGCTTTCCGGACAGGCGCACAACCATAGAGTTTTCTTCCGTTCGCTCACTGACGCAGTTCGCTTACGCTATGGAAGCGCGCGCCGGTTGCTCTGCTGCCAGTGAGTCGAGCAGCGATTCTTCCGATGCGGACTATTCCCCAAGTGCCGAATCAGAATCTGATTCATTGGATTTCAGTTCGTCAGACGAGGATCTTTGACGAGTTCAGACTCCGACGACGATCAAGGAGCGACATCTGAAACGCGTGCACGGGGAGCCATGCTTCAAAGGCTATCACACGCTGAAAAGTTTTTAGTGTTAGAGCACGAGCGTTTTTAACCGGAAACGTACTCTGGTGTGCTTATTTTTGTATGTTTGTGAGCTATGTTTAATACAATGCATAATTTTTATTCATAAAAAACTGTGAAGCTTTTTTTTTTAGGATTCTGCCTGATTTTACAACGAATAAACCATATGTATGTAACAACAAAACTGATTTTTTTGTCACTTTACGGTCACGAAAAAAAATTTTAGACAATTCTTTTCTTAAATAGAATCATCTGAAGAATTTATTTCAGCAATAAAAAAATTACACATTTTTGGACTGGATTTCGCGAAAAAATTCGACCCTCAAAGGGTTAATGAACGTTAAGTGTTTTGTATGATGCATGGAGCCATGGGGCGTGTCGGTTGCTTTTTTTGCTTTGCTTGATTTTTTAAACGGATCATTTTGACACAAATGGTCACTTTTTGTGTTTTATGAGGCACCTTATCTAAGACTTTCACCTTAGATGCCTTAGTGGTACAGTATAAAATGCAATCAAGATTTCTTAGGAACAAAAGTAGTGCATCTTAATGTCAGTGCAGATTACCCACATAAAAAATAAATTTTTGTAGACGAGAAAGGAATGGCACTATACAACTATATATAATAAACTATATATAATAAACTATATATAATAAACTATATATAAAAATTAATTGTACTAGAAGACCGAAGGAAATTTCAGAGAGCAGCTGCGAAAGCTTCATTATCAGGTATGCTAACTATTGTTGGATTCCAATGGTGGAGTCGGAGCAAGCTTTTCTGTTCCTATTGGAGCAAGTGTGTTCCAGTGGCAGAGTGAGGGCGGGAGTGAAGCGTTCCAATGAGAGAGTCAGAGCGGATTCAGAGCAGGAGTCACTCCGTGGAGCAGGAAAGTTGCTCCGCCAAAATCGGCAGAGTGTACCAGTACTCGGCGTGAGGTACTTCCTTTAACACGTTTGCCAGCTTGGGGGCGCTGCCGGTGTCGCGTGTTTTGACAGTAATGGCGGACGACATGGGTACCCTAACATGGGCGCCTTGACAAATCGTGCGGCATTGCTTCCACTGATTGATAGTGACAGCTCCAAGTCAGAAAACTCCGTTCTTGCACGAGCAATTCATCAAATAGTGACAGTGACGCTGCAACTGCCGTGTACGAGCGGGAATTCGACAGCAGAATAAACAGAATGAAATAACTTCACACAAGGTATTCTGGGCAGCTCAAGCACTTCCGTTTCCTCCTTGCTCCCATGTTTGCTCTGGCGGCATGGATTGTGTTCCAGTCGCTAATTTTGAGGCGTTGCTCTACGCCAGAGTCAAGGGCTCGCTCGCAGAGTCCATCTGCTGCTCCGACTCTGCCATTAGAATTCAACATATGGTAGCAGGCTGTTGATTTCATTCTGAAAGGGTTTTGGTTTTGGGGGAAAAAATGTGCTTTGGAAAAGATTAGTTCTGCAACCAGATTCGCTGACCTAGATCTCGTGATCTGTCTCTCTGGTTGTGTAATGTGGCTGAAATGTCTGGATGTGTAATGCAACTCATTTATTTCAGTGTTGCCAACTGCACCGAGACGCCTGGCTGTGTCCAACATTGGGCCGTTCTCGGTGATGCTCCAGTTCACGCCGGGCTTCGATGGTAACACCTCCATCACCCGCTGGATCGTGGAGGCCCAGACGCGACGTTCCGAGCAGTGGATACCGGTTCATGAGGTGAGGACTAGCTAACATGACTGAGCAAGTGAATACTAGGGGGCACGGCATTTGATAGGGTGCCCCCCTTGGCAGTGGAGTGACCACACGCTATGCTTTTGCTAGTGCATATCCAGGGAAGCAGTTTACAACATTGCTACTTATGGAGTCAAGACGGGGAGGAAGTTTACTGGAATTGGCATCAGTATAATTTCTTCCTGAATCCTACATCTGAAAGCATAATTAATTTGAAGATTGTGTAATATGCTTGTCACACGATGTGCTCTTAGGAGCAGGTGGTCGGTTCTCTCAATTGTTAAAAAGCGGCTCGTTTTACTGTAACACACATTATAAACATAGTTGTCTGCGGTTTTGTTATACCCCCCTTTTAAAATGAACCTGATTGGAAATGCAGAAGGATGCACATTTGGCGAGTTGGAGATCAGTCACTTTGTCAGGAACAGCGAGGAATTTTAAACGAGGACGAAACGAAGAGGGAGAACACAAGACGAGCGCTGACTATCAACGGAATGTTTATTGGTAAAAGTAACATTTATACATGAAAATTGCTTGTATAAATGTTACTTTTTCCAATGAACTTTCATTTGATAATCAGCGCTCGTCTTGTGTTTTTCCGCTTCGTTTTGTCCTCGTTTAAAATTTTGCACTGTTCTTGACAAGATGTACCTGATGGAAAATCTGTGTTTTATCAGACATTCATCCTGGCAGCCTCTGCACTGTGGCAATCAACAGTTCTGAAATCGAATCTGGTTACCAGCGTTTTTGCAAGTGGTACGTTGTGTGCAGACAAGTGCACCCGGTGCACGGACGTTGCACGTGTCCCCTCTGGTGCCGTTCACCGAGTACCGTCTGCGCCTCGTTGCCACGAACGTGGTGGGGCCCAGCCCGCCGAGCGAGCCCTCTCAGTGGTTCCAGACCATCCAGGCTCCGCCCGCACATCCCCCACGCAACGTCACCGTGCGGGCCGTAAATGCCAATGCCTTGCGTGTCCGCTGGACGCCACTGCCCCAGGTCGACTGGTACGGAGTTCCCCGAGGCTACAATGTCTCCTTTCGGGCAAAAGGTGCGTGTCCCTCTCGGCTCTTTACTCAACACTATACTCTGTTTCATACATCAGGCATAATGCTATGGAAACTATGCAAGAATTTTTGTAAGAAAAATGTGTAAGCTCGTGTGTCTCGCAGTGTGATTTTGACGTTACAAATGTGGCCTCCGCGATTGGCTCTGGCTGCGCGCTACCCGACCAATCGCGGAGGCCACAATACGAAAATAAAGAGACGCTATGTGATCCAGAACTGTATAAATAACAGGGTTTGTTTATTTCTAAGGCCCAAGGTATCTTTCATTTATTAGTCACTCTAAAGGTGGAAAAAAAAGAATTGTATTACAAGCAGTAAAATCATTAAAACTATTTGTTGGTGCGGACGCATGTACTGCAAGTCTCGCTATGTCATTGCACCTGATGTATGAAACAAAGCGTGAGAGTGGGGGAAGCGCTCTGGCATGCATTCCTTACACATGCACTTATTGGTTAGGGACATACAAGAGAATTGTTATTTGAGTGGTATTACTAAGTTGCTCTTCCTGTGACAGGAGGCTCGGTATGCCAGGCAAAAACGTCAAAATTAGACAACTGGTGTTATCGTATTGAAGCCCTTGTATTAGCAAACTGTGACGCTTGCCTGCAGATTTCGTTAATGACTCAAAGCAACTGTTTCATACGATGCTGCTGGTAACAGTGAGATGGTGCATGCGAGTATGTTCAGACTTGCTAAACAATGGCTCTTAAAGGGGCCCTGCAACACTTTTCGAGCATGCTCAAAAAGCGCTGCCGATCGGTAGTCGAGGCTCCCGAGAACACGCGAGCCAAATATTATAGCGATGCGCACAGCCTGGAATTTACAATAAATTCTCAAAGTCAGCTGAAAATCGCTCCCTCTTCTCTCGACAAATGATGTATTAGTCCGCAAAATATGACGCGATTGTCGGCAGTTCCACCATTGGCTGATGTTATAATCACGATAACACCCTCATCATTACTTTCGTTGTTAATTTTGAGTTCAATAAGTAGATAATATGTATGTTTATATTCTGTTATCGCGTTAAAAACACCGAACAAACATTAATACAGTGGAACCCCGCTGTTACGTTCCTCACTGCTGCGTTTTCCCGGCTGTTACGTCGTTTTCCGCCGGTCCCGGCATAGCTCCCATAGGATACAATGTATTGGGAACCCCGCTGTTACGTCGTAACTGTCGGACCGTTCCCGTATGATACGTCGCGAAGTGCGCTCGGAGCCGACCGAGTGACTACCAAAGAGAGCAGCCATGGTGCATTTTCACGCAGCTTGGCCTCGTTTGACCGTAATATTAGCCGCATGAGAGGCGCAAGCAACAGAATCTTTCAATTGATGCAAACAAAAGCATGGCCTTCGAGATTCAAATTGCAAAGATGGCGTCTATGACGTAACTGCTCGCGAAAGCAAGGCCTTCGAGATTGGCATTTACTATGACAAAAGCCGACCGAGTGACTACCAAAAAGAGCGGCCATGGTGCATTTTCAAGCAGCTTGGCTTCGTTTGACCGTAATATTAGCCGCATGAGAGGCGCAAGCAACAGAATCTTTCAATTGATGCAAACAAAAGCATGGCCTTCGAGATTCAAATTGCAAAGATGGCGTCTATGACGTAACTGCTCGCGAAAGCAAGGCCTTCGAGATTGGCATTTACTATTGACAAAAGCATAGCCTTTGAGATTTGTATTGCGTAAACATGGCGTGTATGACGTAATTGTTTGCGAAAGCAAGGCCTTCGAGATTGGCATTCACTTCTGCCATCGCGTTGGCGTAGACTCATCATCATCGATATTTGTCGGAGAACGGGAGGAGTTCGAGCTGGTTGGAGCTCGCATGGTCGTGCGTGCGGTTCGCGGTCGGACTCGCCGCGCCGGTCGTGATTGCGTGTGCTTAGTTCCTTCATGCCTACAGCTGTTGGTGTTAAAAAAATCACATACGTTGATTACATTTCTGTGGATGAGGCCGTCCTAAGCTCCGCGTTTCTATCCATCGACTAGATCGCGGCTGAGCGCGCCAATTTTCGTGCTGCTCGTAAGAATTGAAATAAAATTCTGTACCACTAAATATTTTGCCGTTTTTCCTGTTTTTCGGCTCTTACGTTTCCCGTCTCTTACGTTTATTTCCTACGGTCCCTTCAAAAACGTATCAGCGGGGTTCTACTGTATTAGCACTTCCGGTCTCACCGACAGCTCGTCTGCTTGTAGTTGCGTGGTACCGTTTTCTTCGCCATGCGCAGTGCCGAAAACGTGAATATTTCTGTGCTTTTGACCATCGCCGGTTGCCGTTGAGAGTGGCAGCCGTTCGAGTGTTGCCTCGTCAGCTCAGAACTGCATCGTCGGCACGTTCTCACGACCGACCGAGGCAGGGGTGCAGCGTGTCTCCGATAACAATGCTGGCGTCCGGTAATGGTGGCGCTTCGGGGTCGTCTGCCAGTGCCGTCTTACGAGGCGGTGTATCGGAGTATGGGCCGAAATTGATCTCAGCTGTCATTCGTTCAAACGAGCGCGCAGGTTTGCTTCTATGGTTGGCAGAGCAATGAAAACACTGCGGCGTACGAGGTGCACACCCAACATTACCAAACCAACGCGCAGTTTTCAAGCACGCGCGATACACAGTGCGGTCGGCTCCGCTCGACGAGAACGACGCAAGCCGACCGGAAGTGGCGGCACAGACCACGTGGTTGCGCCCAGACGTCAGAGAGAAAAAATTGAAGAAAAAAACTCCGCCGGCGCTCTTGGGCGGAGCCTCGCTCCTCTGCGCTCGCTCCCTTGACTCGCTGCCTAGCTTTCCGCGCGCTCGCGGCGTTGAGTTGAGGGAGAAAGCTGCGGAACGTGATCTCTATAATTTGGTAACACCACTTAGACTTGACGGATTCGAAAAATTTTTGCGGCATATGACTCGTGAAGAGTCATACGTCAATAATGAGACTATTCCAATATAACTAAGAAAGGTGTTGCAGGGCCCCTTTAATGGGCTGGGGTGTGCAAAACACTCGCGTACGCAATTTCATGTCCCTGACTTATCCCCTGTGTTATAAGTGTACCCCTGTAAAGTATAAATCACTGACTCACTCAAGAGGTAGCACTGTTATTTTGTGCATACCTCTGGAAATTTCATCTTCAATGTGTGGATTTCCCTCTTTGTCATCTGATATTCTGATTGGAATCTGCATGTTCGCCTTTTGCGCAGATGAGCCCGACTTCAAGTGGACTGTTGTCGAGGATCACAATGCCAACAGCGTGGTGCTGGACGGCCTGCAGGCATTCACCCCGTACGAGGTGTTCATGGTGGCCTTCACGACGTGGGTGCCAGCAGTGCCAGTGCGATTTCATCCGAGCGCACCCGTGAATCGACACCCTCTGCTGGCCCTTCCCAGGTATCGGGACTGCGACTAGGCTTTTCGTTGACGTATTTGCTGCCTGGAAACAACACAGCGATTGCAGCTAAGAAGCCGTGGACTAAGTCTTATACTAATTAGTTGCTATATTTTCGTCATAAAAGTGCTTGTCTTTATGCACACCCATGCAGAGCACATAGTTGTAGTGCTTCAACTTCAAGATGCGAGACACATTTTAGTTATTACGTTTTTATGCCTTTTGAACTCTTTGCTCGGGAAGCCAAAAGTTATTTCAGGGAAAGCTCGTTAATTCGAATTTCATGGGACCGGAAAAACTGTCCGAATTAACCGAATGCCGAATTATCGAAAGCATCAAGAAAACAATCGATAAATGTCTATTACATCAATGTTCTTTCATTTCCTTGATGAATATGTATATCCAGTAATTATTGTGCATAATAGCAGCGCAAAAGCCAGAATTTTCATCATTTGCAAGTACCGACAACGCGAGTGTGGGTGACGATCACGCCTTTCTGAAAGCCCGTGGCCGTTTCGGCTGTCCGCGAACACCGTTTTCATTCCTTTGCGTCGCACTTTTGCGGCGCTTCGCAGTCGGTGCGCTCCGAGCATCATCCAAATTAACAGGGTTGTGGCCAAAAAAGGCCGTATTAACAAGAGTTTGATGCCATTAAACAATGCACACGCCTGCCGGTACCAGAGAACACGTCCAAATAATCCGATTTTCTGAATTAACGAGTGTCAAATTAACGAGCTTTTACTATATTGTGTGACCCTTAAAGAAAGTGACTCATTGCAGCCCTGAGCAATTTCTTTTAATAAGCTGTTATGTACAGTAACATTTGCTCGTCATTACTCGTAACATTAGTCGTCATTTCTTCAGATCATCAGCTCTCTTCATTCCAAGTCTTACCTCTGTAGCTCTTGTGATTCTCTGTTGAGAGCAAGTAAAACTTAGCAAAATAAGTATGTTGCTACAATTTGCCGCACGCATCTAGAGACAATGCTAGTTTTCAAGGACTTGACATCATAGTGTTACAAGGGAGCAATAAGGCCCGTACAGTTGAACCCACTTATAGCAATCCCACATATAACGATCTATCGGTTATAACGACCATATTTGGGTGCACGTACGATTTCCCAATGCTAAATAAACATTGAAGCTGCGTCCACATATAGCGAACATTTTTCAAAGCCTTCTACTTTTACAACGAACACTTCAGACACGGTCGCGGTAAAAATATGGTGCATACGAAGCGAAAAAAGTTAAAACAGGCCTTCTAAAGCATGAGAGGGGCGCACGCTCGCTCGTGCCCCGCTCCAGTTTACTTGCGACTAAGATATCCCTGATCGGCGAGCACCGCACGCAGATTTCGGACGCTGCGAGCGAGGTTGCTCACTTTCCAGCCTTTTCTTCAGTGGCAGAATGGCAGTGAGGAAAAAAAAAAAAAAAGGAGGCAGCATGAAGCCTTGCGATCAGCTTTCGCACGGTAACCTTTCCTGATGCCGTTCTCTGCAGCTACGACCGCCTACGATGAACCAAACAATGCCTTGGAACGCAAGAAGGCATAAATGCAAGAAGTGATAACCGCGATAACTTTCATCGCATAAAGGTTCACTGCGTCCCTAAACTCGTCGACGCCACAATGTGCCTCAAAAGGTCGTCCGTCTTTTCGGTAATTTCGGTAGCGGCAGAGACCGGTCGGTCGGTGGTAACGATTTTCGCGCGATTGCGGTGATGCCTTCGCGGATAAGCACCAGAAAAGAGCGAAGGCGAGGTGGCGGCCGTCGATGAACGTGCCATTATGACTTACAGCCGACAACCTTATATCACAGTCATCTGTAGATATCTGCTCGGCTGCGCGTGTGGCGTACGCCGTACACTGCGGATTGACGGCGGTACGAGTGCGCCATGCTTAGCCATGCTGCCGTTCGCGAGTTCGCCGCCGCCGCGTCGTGCGAGACCGCTTTAAAGTGCGCGTCGCTTTGTAGAAACAAAAGTAGCTCGCTGTTGTTGAGCGGCGCGGGCACCGAGAAACATCGATGCACTGACAGCGAGCGTATACTGCGTGTTTGACTAGGTGACGAGTGAAGTGCGCCGCGCATCATCGTGCAGGGCCGCGAGAGCATCGCGGAGACGTAGAGTGCGCGTTGCTTGGAAAATGCGTGTTTTCGCCACGTTGAACGAAGAGGCTAGTCGCCGCACCCGTGCACGGTCCGGAGTGAAGCAAGCACAAAGAACGTACAAACGCGTGCATACGGCATACATCAAGCGGCCCGGCAGTGACTCCGTGACCCGAGTAGGCGACGCGCTGCACGCAACTAGCCAGGGATGATCGGCTCCATGTCGCGGTATTGCACTTCGGTGAAACGGTGTCAGCTCATTGCAAAGGCGGTTAATTCACTCGTGAGCACGCAGCGGGCGTCACTTCACGACGCGAAAAGGCTTAGCTTGTCACCGAAGGGGTTGTTAGCACTTTAATAAAAGTGCACAAAGGAAAAAAAAAAACGGCTTGGCCGCTAAGCGCACGTTTTCAAGGGCGAGTCCATATACAACGAACTACTGATATAACGACCACTTTTCGCGACACTTTCGAGTTCGCTATAAACGGGTTCGACTGTATTCCTTGAAACACGGGTCTACGCACAGTGCCTTACCGCCGTCTGCGTTCTCTTCGCGTCTCCATTCGCGTCTCTGTTCTCTTGGAGCGATGAGTTGTGCTGGCAAACACACGGCACCTTCTATGTGTGTGTCTGCCTGCTGACGTTACATTTTTCATAGACTTGAACACGAAAGAAGTTAAAGAAATAACACGTATGTTTGTTTTTCTTAGCTTTCTCTTGTCGACACGAGGTGGCGTCCTGTCGCATCATGGATGTCGGCAGGATTTTGTCTTGGTGGTGCAAAGCTGGGTTGCATCACGGTGGTGGAGGGGGTCAAGTGCCCCTTTTGCACCTCCTTGCTGAAGCCCATGCATCACACTGATGTCATCCAGATGCGTTCCATTACTCGGACTACTTGGACTTTATGCAGTCTTCAAAGCTGTCAGCGTAGACTGTCTACGATGCTGTCCAGAATAGGAACACAGTCTGACAAAGTCAAAGTACTTTAACTAGTGTCTTGCAAGAGCACAGGCTTTTTCTGTCTGTGTTCTCCTTTGTGTTGCCTAAAGGGACTGTGAGTTTTTGTAGCTCTGACTTCAACACTGTGTTTCTGAAACCAGTGTGTCTGGTGTGTGTGTATGTGCAGGTGACCGCCAAGGCAACCTCATCGACCACCGTGGTGGTGTCTTGGGGTCCCGTGCCTCGGGCACATCGCAGCGGTGTTCTGGAAGGGTACCGGGTGGTGTACCAGGCAGCCAGGGAGTCGGCACCTATGCGCAAACATATCGAGAGCAATGCCACTTTTACCACCACCCTGACGGAGCTGCGAAAGTATACTGTGTACACGGTGCAAGTGTTGGCATACACACGCGTGGGTGACGGAGCTCTCAGCCTGCCACCCATTGCAGTTACTACCTTTGAAGATGGTAAGTTTGATGGGTGTGGCAGCCCACTGTGCTGTGAATACTGTTTGCTTCACCGCTAGCCAGGTTTGTGTTTACATACATGGTTAAAGGATTCAAGACACGGTCACCCGAAGAATTTGCGCTTTCAGCGAAAAAGATAAGTACAGGGTCTATTATGTCCATACACACCATATATACTCGCGTAATGAACGCACTTTTTTTTCTGAAAAACTGAAGCAAAAGGTGGGGGGTGCATTTATTATGCAGGGTAAATTTTATGAAAACTTTTTTGGGACGAGCACAAAATGTGGTAAAAAAAAAGTTAGGTAGCTTACCTTTCGCAGCAAACATATGCTTACACTATTTGGAAGCAGCTTTTTTATTGCCCTTCACTCTTCATCAGAATAGCTAGACACGTCGTCCAGGTCGCTCGCCACTTCATCATCTTGCTCCTACAACTGGTCGTCCTCGCTGCCGTCCAGCTCATTTGCAATTCCAGTCTTCTTAAAACTCTTTGCAATCGAATCCGCTGGCAGCGAGCGCCATGCTTCCAAGATCCAGAAGCACACCAGCTCGACGGACGGCCTTTTAATCTTGCCGGTCGGCATCAGGGCGTGCCCTCCATGGGCCATCCAGTCTGTATACAACTGGCGCACACTGTCTTTGAAAGGCTTGTTCACATAAACATCAAAGGGCTGCAGCGCCGAAGTGAGTCCACCTGGAATGATGGCGATCTCAGTGCACAGCTCCTTCAGTTCCTAGCGTACGTTCTCTCCCAGGTGGCTGCGAAAACTATCGAGCACAAGGAAGGACAGGAGAAGCGAGGTGGCAGGGCACCGTCCCCAGACTGTCCAGACCCAATCAGCCATTAGATCGGCCGACATACATCCTTTCTCTTGGGCTCGCACGTGTATGCCGTGTACGCCACAACCTGTAGCTTCAAACCGGCCATTTAGCTCACATTTCGGCCCATTTTCCATGGCAAAATGCAAAACAGACTAAAAATGAACTGACAATGGAGTAAGAATGGCTGGCGGGGAAAAAAAAAGAAAAGGCCACAATAACACTAGAATACGTGTCACTCTCTAGTGTCGTTTTGATTGGCTGTCCCACCCGGTCTCGGAAACTCCGTGTCACGTATCTCGGGAGCGCTTGCAGTATGTGATGGAGTTGGGAGAGTGAGCGAGGCCGGAGACCATGGCGTCACGGCAAACAAACTTTATATCCCACACCACGGCAAACCAAAAAATTAACACACTAAAAATTTACAATCAGGAGTAACGTGCAAAAACGCCAAGCAGTACACAAGAATACAAGAAACACTTCTAACTAAGCTCGGCATTACTGGCCCGCAAGTCTGGCCACTATGGCGTCTCGGTCTAGCTACGCGAATACAGTCGCCGACCGATAAATCGGACACCGATAATTCGGACATGCTCGGTAATTCGGACAGTCGCGCGGCACCGCCGATGATCTCATAGAAGTAATGTGTAAAGACGACCGATATTTCGGACAGCTGCGAGATCTACATTCGATAATCCGGACCCTGTCCGAGACTGTCGCGCACGCCGAATCGCCAGCCATTATCTCCTCCGGCACCCGTACCATACAAAGTATGGCCTCAGAGATCAAAACGAAAGCTAATTGGAGATCTATGAGCCTCTATTTCGATCGCTACTTTATGCCTCAGATTTGGGATTGGAAATGCTGATCTTGGAGGCACTGGTCAACTGTGGGAAATCGTATCGACATCGCGAACATCCTACATTCCGGTTCCTGTATCCCCGCGCTGCGCTGCTATCGCCGCCATTTTGTCGAATGCGTCTGCGGTAAAGCGTTCTGCGCGCGCGTTCATTTTTATCTTGAAACTTGCTTTATTTTACGCTCTGCTGTCTCAAAAGATCTGAGTTAAATGGTGCCAACGGTGTCCTCACAGCCAGCGCCGAAGGCCGCGCCAACGACAACGAAAGGCGGCAGATACATTCAACTGCCGATTTTTCGGACGCCCGATTTTCCGGACATGCTCGAAAATTCGGACGCTTTCGCGGCACCGTCACCAGCCCCATAGACGTCAGTGGTCAAGAACGTCAGAAATTTCGGACGCTAAAACTCTTCGGCGTCCGATTTTTCGGACTTTCTGCCCAAATTGCAGGTTCGAAAGGCAATAATTGAAGCCCGCATCTCTGCCGCGTCTATCATCTCGTAGGTTCGAACCAGCGCTTTCGCGAGTCAGCCTGTTTGCGACAGTAGCAGAGTCCGAAAGTCAGCTTTGTCGCGATGCCGAAGTGTTATGCAGTGAAGCGGACCGGAAATTCAAAGGGGCCGCTATCACGGCGCCGTGCGGCGATGTCTTTACGGATAAGCAGTGGAAATGCACGGAGGCGTGATGGCGGCAGGTGGCAAACGCGCCAGTACGGCTCAATCGCTGACGAGCCTTACGATAAGCATCTTCAGTCAACTGCTCGATAGTGCATGTGGCCTGGGGCAGTTGCATGCGTAGTGCACGCATTTAATAGGCGAGAACCCAAACGCTCCGCGCCGCCATTCATGCTGCCTCTTTGTGGGACCGCTAAGTGCGCCGCACAGACGCGTTGCCTTCACGAACGAAACCAGCTCGTCATCGTACAGCGATCACATCACACTGGTGGAGATACAGGCGGACTTGGTTGCACGTAAGCGGAAGTGCGGGCAGCAACGCATTGACAACTTTTTTCGGCCACCGGGACCTTGAAGTGTCAATAAAAGTATTTTTTTTCTGGCGCATTCGTTTTTTCGGACATTCGATAATTCGGACTTATTTACGTTCCCCGTGGAGTCCGAATTATCGGTCGTCGACTGTAGAACGTTCTTACTTCGCGTGAGTCCGTCGCCTCGCTTCCGTGCCAAAGTCTACGCTCAGCCCCGTCGACGCTGCTCCTCAACGTCTGAGAGTCGCCGTCGTTGAAGCTGCCGCCTCGCTAGTCGTCCTCGTCGCTGACCCTTCGGTCTTTCTTCGAGAACGTCGTCTCGGCCTATCCTCTTGGTGCCACCGGGTCAAACTGTCGACGTGGCTCTCCGGTGATTGTCAGTGGATTGCCGTCTTGTCGAGCTGTGGTAGTGCCGTAGGTGCCCTGCGAACTGCTGGATGAGGCTGCTGCAAGCTCGGGGAGCCTCACTTGGATGACGCCAAGGTCGACGGCCACCCTCCCGAGCCTCTCGCCGCTGCCTCCAGAACGGGGCCCTGCTGCTCCCGTCGCGGGTGCGACGCTGGCTTGCCCCACCTTGCTCCTCGACGACTCCACCGAACAATGCCCAACTCTTCTTCTGTGGTCTCCCACCTCAGCTCGAGTTGTGTGGCACGCGCCTTTCTCCGGCCAATGGCTTGCGTCGACGTGGCGGGGGTGCACACCATCGGGTACTTTTTCATTCCCCGCACACTATCGACGCCTTGCGCTGTCCGGCACGCGCCCTGGGCCCCTTTACTCATGACACTCCACCGCTTCGGTGGTAGATGGCGCTATCTTCTGCAAGCTGTCTCCACACGCTCCTGCTGCCGGCTCCCTAAAGTTTCGTACTTGCAGAAAGCGACTGTTGGCTGGCGTGGGCAGTTTCGTGACCTTCGCTCGCTGTGTGCTTGTGAGCCGTACCGTTCATACACTCGTATCGTTCGTGAATCCTGCTGTGGCGCATGGATACTTCAAAAACAAGTACAAAAAGAGAGGGACGTGCCACGTGAAGATAGAAAAGCAAACAAAAAACGGTGCGCGGCAGTGGGCAGAGGGGAGGGGGGGACGTGAACCAAGGCGGGTCGGCATAATAAAAAAAAGAGAAAGATTGATGGGCGAGGAGGCACCGCGCATTGGTTCTTGGGACTGCAGCGGATGAAAGTAGGGGGAGCGTTTATTATGCAGGAGAAAAAAAAAAAGTCACAGTTTCGCTGCAAGGGCGAAGCAATGAATGCGATAGCAAGAAATAATGCTATACGAAGTGAGGCTCGCCAATGGATACTCTCAGTTTGAACAGCGTTCCTGTTGCAAAGGCGGCCGAAGCAGCGAAGGAAACTAGCGTGCTTCAACTGTCGAGCTGTGACACTTGATAGTTCGCGCTCATCTTCTGTTTGTTCGTTTAGCGGCGTCCATTCAGCTCGAGTGACTTTCGTACGCTCGGTAACATGAGCGCGGACATCACGGTGAAAGCGTGAAACATTCCTCTTCCCCTCACCCCGAGAAAACCGCGCGAGCAGACAACGGAAGGGCAATGTTCTCGCTGCGCAAATATAAGAAGCGAGCGAGCTCGACGACGACTTTTAAATGCGCCCGTCGCGCTGCTAGCGCCATCTCGCTGGTAATGAAGAAAGCTTATTATCGCCTGCCGTCTGTGAGTCTGTCCAGCGGTAAAGGGTATGTATATAACGCTCGCCGTTAGCTACGTGGAGGATCTGCGTTTCGTGGCGTAGTGGATAGCGCCACTCGCTGCGGAACAAGAGGTCCCTGGTTCGATTCCGCGCTTCGGAAGCATTTTTCAGAATTATTTTTCTTTGGGGCTTTTATATATATATACATACTTATACATATACGGTGCATGACGGCGACGGCAAAATCCAGCCGAGACTGTCCATATAATTGCTATCACAATAAAAATCCAAATTTTGACGACTAAAGTTGGGGGTGCGTTTATTATGCGAATGTGTTCATTACGTGAATAAATATGGTATATGAAAATTGAACTGTAAAATAAGATTTCAGTGCAAGTTAAGCCCTGGAAGTCGCTGGGTGTAAACTGAACCCACCATCAGCCACCCTCATTTTGCCATTTTGCCATGGTGAGTGTGACATCACGTGCTGCATGGAGCAAAGCAGTCGTCTTCCATCAAAGTTTCAGCCATTGTAAATGGTTGAATTTCAATGCCAAGCTGAACAAATCTGAAATAGCTCGATATCATGCGCAGTTGAACACAGAACAAAAATTGTTGGCCGGAATGCAGATGCTCGCACAGCAAGCAGCCTGTTACTTCATGGCTTGCGAGTGTGCCAGTGTTGCCCGACTCTCAGGCCACTCGTGTATTTATAAAAAAATGCGCTAAAATTTCGCGAGGTTGTTTGTGAACGCACAATGATTAACCCACATATCATAGATTATGATAGAAAATTGGGTGTCATGGCTCCTTTAAAAAGTCACAATTTCGCCCCAACGGCGAAGCAATGAATGCGATAGCAATAAATTGGAATGTAACGCGAAGAATGGAAAGCAGCTCGAAATTGCCAGCGCGTCGCTCGAGCCCAAAGGACGCACGAAAAGAACGCACACAGGGCGAGCGCGAACTATCGTGCGTCACAGCTCGGCACCTGAAGCGCACTGCTCAAACATAAAGCAGGACGCACGAAACCAACGAACAGGTACGCACAGGACGAGCGCGAACTGTCACAGTTGTTACTTATTTCTGTTTGAACAGCGCGCTAAACGCGGCCGCTGCGAAGTGACCTTCATACACTCTGTGGCTTCAGCGCGGACAACCGCCCGCAAACCCCCCCCCCCCCCCCCCCCCCCCCCCCGGTCGCCCCCTTCTTTCCTCGAGATAAGCACACGAAGGCGACCACGCCCTATAGGGCGAAGACCAACGGCGTTCGCACGAGCTGGGCGATCATCTTTAAAGCGCGCACATCGCGCCATCTATGTGGCGAAGAAGAAAGCGTGCTGAAGGAAATGGTATATATAAATAGCTCGCCGTTAGCAGGCTGAAAGACGGTACTGTTCGTGGCGTAACCGTCTAACGCCGCTCGCTGGAAAGCGAGAGGTCGCCCGTTCGATTCCGCGCGTCGGAAAGTTTTTTCTGAATTATTTTTCTTTGTGGCTTTTATATATATATATACACATATACATATACGGTGAATGACGGCGGCCGGCGACGGCAAAAATCAGCCGTGACTGTCCATATGTTTTAACAAGACTGTTTGTTGGCCTAGTTGGTACTTGCTTAGTGACATCTTAGTGACATCTGAAAAAGGGTAGCAGGCCGGTATGGGGTACCCGTTGCTTTTTCCGCGCCCGCTAAACTGGCTCAGTTGTGTCCGAGAACTGCTCGGGAGGAGGCGAGCCGAAAGGGATGCGGCAAGAAACATGGCACGACGTACGGAAAATGTGCCAAAGGCGTGGTGTACGAAATTCCCCTTTCTTGTGGCAACTCCTACATCGGACAGACCGGGCGCTGTATTAATGAACGAGCCAGGGAGCATGAACTGAATTTAATGAAGGACGGCGTGGCGCATTTGCCTATGCATTGCAAAACCTGCAAGTGTCAGCCACGTTTTAAAGAGATCAAGATTTTAGGCAGAAGCAAGAATCAGACTGCGCGTGAGTTGATGGAAGCCTACTACATTAGAAAGAAAGCAGAAAGGTGTGTCAGTGATACGTCGGTGACGTTGTATGGATCGGAAAAGAGATTGTTTGATAGCTGGATAGTCTAAGGTGGTGTGAGACTGCGCATGTGTGTATGTTGTATATTTATTTCTGGGTTTGCGCTCAGTCTAATTCAGTTGGAAGTGCCGCCCGTCCTGTCGTTGTGTGTTTCTTTCCTTTGTGTTGTGCTCTTTCGCGGCTAAAAGATGTCACTAAGACTGTCCATATAATTGCTATCGCAATAAAAGGGTAGTTATTGTGCTGCAGCACCTTTACTGCTTCCTGCTGGTGTCACACAGTCACTGTTGATCATGATCAAGGCCAATCAAGGTCATATTTCTGATTGCGATCAACAATGGTCTCTGCTATGTGGTGCTATGTGCCAAGCTAACCCAAACCGAGTTTGGTGCAGATGTCAGTAAATTGTGATCGTCTTGATCATGATTGGACTTGGTTATGATTAAAAGTGACCGTGTAGCAGTATCTGATCCGGATCGAGCCTAATCTGGTTGGCCTCAGTTGCAATCAAAAGTGCCCATACGACAATGATGTAACTGAACAGAAAATTGGGTTACTTGGTCATCATTCATTGCAGTGGGCAACACTAACGACAAAGTGAGGCTTTACAATATCCTGCGAAGTGTTTTTTGTAGTCTTTTTTAAAATTTCACTTTGAAGCTATGTAGCTTCTCTGTGCTGTTAGATGTTACACGAACTGATTAAACTTGGTGTGACCTTCCTTGAGTGCCACTACAGACTGTGGCAGCACTTGCACACATTTTGATGTGTACAATCCTCTGATGTCTTTAAACATTTTTTTGTTTGTTTGTTTGCCTATTTCCTTTTAGTTCCTGGCCCACCCTCGAACGTGTCGTTCCCGGATGTCACCACAACGACAGCGCGCATCATTTGGGACGTTCCACAAGAACCAAATGGTGAAATTTTGGGCTACAAGATCTCCTTCTGGCGTCGCCCTGGCTCTTCCTTGGGCAGCGGTGCCGAAGAAAACGAAGACACCACCGAGAACACCGACAAGGGTCGAGTGTCTCGTGAAGTGTCCACCATGGATCGCACGCTGAAGGCCTTTGACCTCCAGCCGCAGTCGTACTACGAGTTTGCCGTGAGTGCACGCACACAAGAAGGATGGGGCGTTGAGGCTCGGGCACTCGTTCTGACCACCGCGAGTCGGGAGAAGCCTCAGGCTCCGTCACGCCCTCTCGTGAGTCCGTCACAGGTGCAGGCTAGGCACGTCACCCTGAGCTGGACGCCTGGACGTGATGGATTTGCACCGCTCAGGTGTTACTTGCTACAGCAGGTGAGGATGAAGTTATTCACGTGCCATTTGTTTGGGCTTTGCTTTGGCTTAGATAGGCAGGTCTTTCACATGTTTATGCATTCTCAACCACGGCTCTAGCTTCAGGCTCAGTGAAAAGATGAAGGACCGATGGACATCAGAACTACCAATTGGCTCATGACATAGTATGTTAAACGCTCCTTGAGCACATAGTATGTCAGTCATTCAATTGAACCACTTCTATGCAGAGTGCATCATGTAACCATGTAACATGATGCACATGTAACATCATGTAACATGTGCAAAGTGCATCATGTATTTTACCTGAGACATGTACATTACCAATGCTATTTTTTTTTACTATAGGAGTCTTTATTTTCATGATTAAATCACCTTGCTTTCATTGCAGATTGTTTATGCATTGATTAGTATCTGCAGCAGTTGTCGCACTGGTTTGGTCAGGGCATGTGTCAGGCGTTTTGTGTAGAGTAGAGATGTAATTTCCTTTGGCACATTGCTTGACTGCCTCCTTGTACTCTGTGCAAGCAAGCTCTGCAGCATCGTCTATTGTTAGCAAAAGCTTCGAATGGTAGCACACCGTACCAAGTTCTTTATTTTAGCTTTGTCCTTTGCTGCCTCTCTTTAAAACCACTCCACCATATGGTATGCCAAAATAGGACAATAGTGGAACTGATTTTGACCATTAGTGCAGAGTGTTGGGAGTACACTAACAATTTTTTTTTTTTTTTTTGCAGTTTCCTTTTACAGTGAAGCTTTCTTAGTCTACACCGTGCCATCGTCATTATAGTAGTAGTAGTAGTAGTAGTAGTAGTAGCAGTAGCAGTAGCAGTAGTAGTAGTAGTAGTAGTAGTAGTACACTCAAACCCGAATATAACAAACATGGATATAACGAATTATCGCTTATAACTAGGCTTGTGCGAATAGTGAATTTTAGGTCCGAAGCGAATTCGAAGCGAATAGTGATTTGGTCGAAGCGAATTCGAATAGTTTATATCACATATTATAAAGAAAAAAAAAATCACAGTATATCCACGGAGTGAATGATGATGAGTGGGCGAAGCTGTGGAGGTTCATCGGTAAACCATGAATCTTCCGTGAATTCGGCCCAGTACATCATCACCGACGTGAGGTCGGGCGCGTTTATACTAAAGGTTCGATGAGTTATGACGACTTGCAGCTCACTTTAATTTTACATTTACGCTGTGAATTTTCATTGTTTAGAAAACCATTGCTTTAGAAAACATCTGGCGTCTTTCGTTAAGCAGCTGGCGTCTTTTCGTTTTGCTTTAGAAACATCTGGCGTTCTTTCGGTTTGCTTTTACAAAACATCTGGCGTCTTTCGTTGGTTTATTTCATCAATCAACGGCGTTTTGAACAAAATTTTTATTGTTTAATCACGCACAGGAGAAATCTCACCAGGCACTACCTTGGAGGTAAACAATGGCTGCTAATGGGAATGAGAGACAGAAGAAGTCGGCTTTTAACACTTCTACTTCTACTAACGTTTCCTACTGGAACATGCCAATGGCTGCTAATGGGGAATGAGAGACAGAAGAATTCGGCTTTTAGTTAACGCGCACGCTGCGAATTTTTTATTGTTCAACAACGCACAGGAAAAATCTCCCACCGGCACCACCTTGGAGGTCAAAGCGTAAGACTGGTTACACACTACGACTACGACTACGACTACGAGGGACGAACAGGTGCCGCCTTAAGGAGCTTCGCCCCTAAAATGAGCATATTTGTGATGACCCAACTAACCAGCGCAATATTTTTGAAGTTGAAACATGGCATATGCATATGCCATTCTTTTTGGTTCAAAGGGAAGTGGAAGCAACTTTGAGTAATAGCAGGATTTGACTTTCGGTAGCATGCAAGTGATAACCTGTGAAATATGTTATGTTTTAAAATTTACTATACTTAGAGCATATAAGCCAGTATAACAAGCTTTTAAACTTAAAAAATGATAAATCAATGTGGGGGTAATACAGTAAAACCTCATTAATTAGAACTCTGTTATTTTGAAATCCCGCATAATTAGAAGGATTTCCTTGGCCCCATATTTTGCAATGTAAATTTGAGTGGATAATTTGAAGCGGCGGTCAGTACCAGCCCAGTTAATTTGAAAACATTGGGTGCCATGTGCCAATTCCCTGATCTCGATTTAGCCGCGAATCCGCAGAAACGATGGCCCTTAGGAGCCACAAGGCAATGCAATGTGTAGCGATACTAATGAATGACAAGTGAAGCATCCCAGCCTCGCTGCTGCCAGCTCAAGAAAAAAACTAAACAAAAAGCGGTCTCGTGGTCAGCTGAAATGTGCGCCTGCGGAAAAGACGTGCTTCACTGCAACGCAGCGGTGACACGCGGCCAGCATGACGCATGCTTCTCTCAACGTCAGCGCGTCATGATTTACCCATTCTTTCTGGGAAAATAGAGAAATTAATAAAGGGCGGTCTGACGGAATTCGCGATATATGCGAACCTCCGAATGGCGGTTGTTCCGGCAATTTGTGCACTTGCACTGCTGGCGGAATACTTGCCTGCAACACCTACTTCGAAAAATCAGTTCAAAAACTTCAATGATCATCTTTTCCACCCAGAACACATCGCGAATTCCGTCACACTGGTCATTATTAAATTCTTTATTTTACCAGAAAGAATTGGCGAATGGTCGCATCGTGACGCGCTGACGCTGCGAGGAGCAGGTGACATGCTGCCCGCGTGTCACCACTGTGTTGCAGCGAAGCACGTCTCTTCCGCAGGCGCGCATTTCAGTTGACCACGAGACCGTTTTTTTTCCTCTTTCTTTTTTTTTTCTTGCGCTGGCAGCAGCGAGGCCTGCAGTTTCCCCAGTTTAGCGGCAAAATTGGGATGAGGTATTACTGGAAGACATAAGCCTTGTAGCCACAAACTAGCACGAACAGCAAACAACCACCTCTGATTACTTCCAGTAATTCAAAGTTCCTTGCATCCCGCTTTTTGTATGTTTGGTTAATTCGAAAACCCGCTTAAATAGACTTCTCACAGTCCCAGTGACTTTGAATTAACGAGGTTTTACGGTATGTTCATTTAAACTTGAAGTGGGGCTTTGCGGCAATGCGGATTTCTCCTGAAAATGTGTATTCACGGTACAGCACACCTCCTCTGCAGTGAAACCACCTTTACAGGGGGTTACATGCGGTTTGTGTGTCTATTAGTTCATTTCGAATACTTCAAAATTTCCTAGAATTTAAATTCGTTTCGAAGCGAATTCGAATACCGTAATTTTTGTTCGAATATTCGAAGTGCTCGAATATTCGCACAAGCCTACTTATAACGAAGTAAATGAAGAGTAGTGTTGTCATAGCTACAGTGTTAAGAATAAATGTTTATAACGAATTTTCGGATATAACGAAGTTATTTTCGTTGCAGATGTGACTTTGTTATAACAAGGTTTGAGTGTAGTAGTAGTAGTAGTAGTAGTAGTAGTAGTAGTAGTCACGCAGGTCACATGACCAGAGGGGGAAGTGAATAAATAAATAAATAAAATGAAATGATGATGATGATAGTGCTAAATGATGATGACACTGCTTGTGTTCCTGTGCAGCTGTGATGATGATACGCGTTTTGGGTGAATGGGCGGGTGGAATGGGCCACGGCCACACTGGAACGCTACTGTAGCGTTCCAGCACGGCTATTAATGAACATATGGTCGCATAAGGTCCACCTGGCTAAACCTGAAGAACATAGAAACAACAAAAGAAAGCCTTAGTGAAAACTTTGATGAAACTTGGGAGCGAAGTGTAATGCCTGACAAAGGCGCTAACAGCTTTGCTGTCTTACAGTTTTCATAGCAATCAACTGGCTGGAATTTTAGGTGCGAAGCACCTAATGCGCTCAGACTGTCGGCGTCTCCTGTCGTCATAGCCCGTCAAGGTGCCTCCTGTCGTCGCCCGTCACAGTAAAGCAAGTGACAAATAAGACGCCGTTCGTTCAGGAAAAGCTCACGAGAATGCGCACTCGCCCACAAGAGACAACGCCATGTGCGCTTCTCCGAGTGGCAAATAAGACGACGCATTGGCTTCGGGAAAGCCCTGTTTCTGCGATGGACGCTGTCTGCGACGCTGTCTTTAGTAATGAGAGGATGCTGTCCTCTCATTGTTATTGACGTGTCCCTCTGGGAAACACCGGTGATTCGCACCTCCCCAGGTTTCACGTTAGTGGAGCTGCTTTTTTCTTCTTCTTCGAGGCCTCTCACATTGTAACCTTGCGCAGTACGCGTAGTACTTTTCCATTCTAAATGTTGTTGAGGGCCACTTTAATATTTGTATCCAGTAACATTTTCTAAGCATTAGTAAGAAGCGCAGAATGAGTGTGTTGACAACGATCACTGCCTTTGGAAACGCAGATTGAAAACACGGGCCCCTGGAAGGAGCTGCCCCAGAAGCTGGACCCGAGCACCACTACGTACACAGTGGCAGGACTGAAACCGGCCACACGATACTTGTTTAGGCTGCGAGCGGTCAATGACCTTGGCTTCAGCCCTTGGAGTGAGCCGTCTAACGAAACCTGGACACTGCCAGCAGGTCAGTCCTTGCATGTACAGTCAACATCTAATTTATTGGACTCCCAGGGGCCGCGAAACTTTTCGAAAAATCGAGCAGGCCGAAAAAACGAATTCATGCTTTTTTATTTCGCTCAAGCAGTCAAATCACCTCAGCCACGCTCTATATAGCCTCAATGCCTGCCAGTACATTTAACAGGCATTTTGGTGTGCGCCCAGGCTCTAGTGAATTCTCTCGGTAAATGCCGCAAACCCCACTTAACTACGTGCCAACCGCCAAATGAAAATTTTTGTCTCATGATGAGTGCCGCCGATACCAGCAAAGCGCGGAAAGAATTACAGCTCTCTCACATGGAGCCTTAAGAAACGATGACGTGGAACTTGAAGGCTGTGGCAGAAGAGCAGACGACTCGTTCACCTTTCCCCGATGTGTGTGTGCACGTAAACGATGCACTACTGTCACTACTGTATGAAAATCTGCGCCGTCACGCAGTAGTTGCTGCCGCGTGAAGCTGATCATTCCTAGTTGTGTGCAGCACCTCGCCAACTAAGCTGGCGCCGTCACTGTCGGGACGCTTGCTGTACCGTATGTGCGCGTTTGCCGTGAAAATGTATGCCCACTCCGTTCCTGACCGCCCAGGAGCGCGGTGATAGCCAGCTGTGGCAACGGCGAGCTGCGATGGCGAGCTGCGATGGCTAGCAGTTATGGCTAGCAGTTATGGCAAGCTGTTCGTGGAGGCAACACGTCTGTACGGCACACTTAGCGGTCTCGCACAAAGAGGCAGCATTAACGGCTGTGCGCTGCGATTTGGTTGTCGCCTATTAAAAGCGTGCAGTATGCTTACAACTGCGCTAGGCCGCATGCACTACCGAGCTGTTAGCTGAAGATGCTTATCATAAAGGTTTGTCAGCGAAGAAGTGTACTGGCGTGTTTGCCGCCATCACACCTCTGTACATTTCTGGTGCTTATCTGAAAGACATCACCACAGTTTGCCGTGATGGTGGCCCCTTCGGATTTTTTTGGTTTGCTTTACAACCCGACACTTAAGATTTGCAGCAAAGCTGACTTTTGGACACTACTACGGCCGTAAACAGATTGACTCACAAAAGCACTGGTTTAAACCTACGAGATGATAGGCACAGCAGAGGTGGGGGCGTCAATTAATGCCGTTTCGGACCTGCAATTTGGGTGGAAAGCCTGAAAAATTTGGCGCCGAAGAGTTTCAGCGTCCAAAATTTCAGATGTTCTTATACATTGATTTCTGTGGGGCTTGTGACAGTGATGCGAAAGAGTCTGAATTTTCAAGCATGTCCGAAAAATCGGCAGTTGACTGCAGTGCACATTTTGATCGACTGTCTATAAATGCGTGAAATTTACATAATTGGATGCCAGTTTAGAATAACAGAGAGCTGAGCCATTTGGTAAGTATTCATTCTAAAAAGACAGGGCATGCAAACACTTCTGTCTTTCTTTCTTGTGTCCGTGTTGCACGCCCTTTCTTTTTGGAATGGATGCCAGTATTCTGGAGATTGAATTTAAAGCAAGTGAAAGTGTTAGAATAATTTAGTGTGTTTTCTAGCAATTAACTGCAATTACAATGTAAATAATTATCTAATTATTGTACAATTTGTCATGACATATTTCTTCCTAAGACGAATTCAACAACCCACTCGAGTTACATGTGATAATTATCTGCTGGCAGGAAGCATGCCTAAAAAAGGTAAAACATTATTTCGAAATTCCTGCCAAAAAGCCCCACGTCCAACGTAGTGTTTCACCAAAATGATTGCGTGTAGCAAAATATTTCAGCCAGAATCAATATAAAGGAACTTTAGGCAACAAAAAGGCTTAATTTACGATTAGCTCAGTGTTTGCGGTCTCTGCCTTGCCAAAAGTGCTTAGAAATGGCAAAAGGAAGTTGCATCTCCAAACGAGGCCGCCATGTTGCAAAGAGATGTATAACCACTCTTACCGTGAGAAGATGGTTGGTAAGCAAGAAAATGCACAAAAAGAAAATGTAAGTGGTCACCTCGAAGTTCCTGCACCAGCTCACCGTGACGTCATAGATTTTGACGACATCTGCTAGGGCCTATGTAATAGGTAGTCATTAAAAATTATTTACATTGTGTTCTCAAGGACCCAGAGCATCGACATAGCAACTTTCAGAAAATTTCATCGAACCAGTGTGGCCGAAATATGCAATGAAACAGAAATTTGTGCCTTCACACTGACGTTCATGTACTGAACTTTCGACGCGAAATTCAGATGAAGCTTTGACGTTCATTTCCTCATCTAATAATTAACCTATGATAATGAAACTAATGACAATAGAGTTCTGAAAGAATAATTTATCCATCTGAATTGATTTAGTGTTTCACTTTAAATCAGATGCAGACAACGTTTTGATTGAAAAGTACGGAAGTTGGTTGAAGCTGCAATACTTGACTGTATCGTCATTTTAACTGTGCTGACGGTCAAGTTGACTTGTGCTTTCTTTCCTTCTCTTTTCTAGCACCACAAGTTGCACCAACAAATGTAGTTGTGACTCCGTACACAACGACGTCAATCACTGTTGTTTGGAAGGTAAGGGGACATGTTTTGCTCGCTTTGCTTTTCCTGTATGGAAATACCGTCTCAAATTAATTGTGCTCCTACTGTAAGATTCTGTCAGTGTGCACGCACTCCAATTTACTGATCTACTGTTCAGGTTTCTGCATGTGACATGTGCATCCCCACTCGGGTACTTTGTTGTTCTTTGTCCTTAAAGCATGTTATTTTTCATAAACTTTATTGCAATTCAAGTTTATGAGAATAATGAATGATAACAGCATTTGCACTTGCAAAGTATATTTTATGTAGGGGTAATTGTTGTTAAACATTTCTGACACTCCAGACAATGGCCACAGTGATAGTGACCAGCACGTGCACAATGTGCAGTGGTGAGGGCTGGAGACTGTAAGGTTTTGCAGCTGCTTCATAGAGGGTGCTAGGAAGTTAGTTTCAAGCATGTTACATATTTGCCAATCACTCTTGGGCAAGTGATTCTATTCTCACCACACCACTGCTCAACATGTTTTATGCCTGTTGATTAACAAAAATGTGCCATAAAGGGTATTGAGCTGCACTTTGGTTCCTTTGTTAAACGCTTCAGTTAGGTGTTCATACCTGCCAAGTCTCCCGGATTACCCGGGAGACTAGGAAAATCTCCCGGAAATCCAGTTTTGCCCCGCGCGTCCAGTGCTTTATCTGGCCACGTAGAAGAAAGGATTCATCTTCTTTTTTTTTTTTTAACGATGGTAGAAAGGTTCAACTCAGTTTTATTGCGCATGAAGTAGCTGTGCACTTTGCGCCGCAGTGCTGCCAACGCAAACGTGACATAGCACTGCAGCAGCGTCTTGCCGGTGATGCGCTTCTCAGTTTGGCCCGACGAATTCAATTTCTTGCGCTTCGGGGAGGCAAGTGGGACCCGCAGAGCTTCAGCCTTGATAAGCTTAACTGTTCGCTCGCTCACTCCGGTGAGCTCGGCGACAGTACGGCACACTGATGCCGGACTGTTGACGGCATCGATGATGCGTTTGTATACACGCACACACAGATGATGCGTTTGTGTACACACAAATCTATCCCACAAGTTATCTCGCCTTCAAAATTTTGTGTCACTACTGGTTTAAGTGGAGAGCCCAGCACTTAAAAGGGTAGCCGTTACCGATGTCTGTCGAGATAGCGCGTTCGCCAGCGCCCACGACCGTCCCCGTCTCAACCAACGTTACTAGAACAAACTCAGTTTCAAAGCTCCGTATCTCCACCAACGGAGGAGGGTGGTCCGAACGGCGGTCGCGAGAACTAGCGGCGCTGCAGTTCCGTCTTGCGCCACTATCGGCGCGTCGTCTGCTGCCATGGCATAACGCTGCGGTCCGCCGCGCCGTTGCTCGCGGCAACAGCGCGGCAACTTTCTCATTCTACTAGTTAGGTAGATACTTAGGTGGATATGCATAAGGCCATCTGTATGCATTGGCCCGCGTGCGTTGTTCATTGATTGGCTAAAAATCAATGTTCGGTCTATATTGCCACGCCCACTTCTTGTTTTATTTTGATTTATTCGGGTTTGACCAGCAAGGACGGTTATAAACACTCGACACTGTCCGCGAAGCAGTGTTCGAGAAGCTTCGCGATTGTAATAGATCGTTTTGGTAAGATTGCGCGCTGCACGCGAATGTTCCAGCTTTGTCGAGAGATAACGCCGCCACCAGCGATATCGCTGGAAAGTTCGATAGCGCCTGTATAAAAGCCGACGCGCTTGACCGCTTGTCAGTTGATCGACGGTCGACACTCTGTTCGCCGCTATCAGTGTATTGCTGTAGTTTGACTTTCAGTTTCCCGGCCACAAGTTCGGCCAAATAAAGAGTTTCATCTCGGACGTGCCGACTGCTGCCTTCGTCGACGTCACGACCTTGTGACAATATTTGAGCTGTCTACATTGCACTTAACTTCCAAGCATAGGAGTTTCTAAGCGAATGAGGGTTTTCAGAGTAATTTTTATAACTACCACCACAATTTTAGCCGCTGCCGTCTTATCTAGACCAAGAACAACCCAACACGTTTGTAAAAGCCTTTATAGTACGTGCACAAAGAAGCGTACTTACTCGAGATACAAAAACGTTCTAGCAAAACAGTACTCATGTTTCTACAATTTACTGAAAAAAACTTTCTCGAAAACCATCACCGATGCTTTGCAATGTTTACAAGACACGTTTTCGCGACGGTTAAAGGGATACTGACCCAAAATCGGAAAATTTTACGAGAACTCGGTAAATGAAATCTCAGTGTGCGGTTACATCGAATAGATGTCGTCTCTGAGCAATTTTTTTCAGCGGATAGTTGTATTGTCGCTGTCTCATCTTTCTACGTCGCATCCTTCTACGGTGCCTTAAACAATTCGAACAGATCGGCCGTGATGTGAGCACCGAGCAGTTATTCGCGCGTACTCTGTCGCTAGAAGAGTCGTCAGTATTCAACTTCAGTTTTTCAACTTCACCGAGCAGATGTTCCATGCCCGCATCACTTTACACTGTACGACAGCCGTTTGCGCTTCGTGCTGTAGCCGTTCACTACGCAGTTAAACTGCTCGTCAACTACAATTATCTTTTGCACAAGTAAGTTTCCGTTCCCGAAGCAAAGTGTGGGATTGGGCTAGTTGGTATTCCATTATTAAACTGCTCAGCGCAAAAAATGTGACACGGTACACATAGAAAAGACGAGGGCCAGCGCTGGTCCTCGTCTTTTCTATGTGTACCGTGTCACATTTTTGCGCTGAGCAGCCCGTTCCCGAGCCAGCGAGTGTAAAATATTCCGCACATCTTGTTCAATACCTCGTCGTAAAATCTCTCGAAAATCCACTGGTTTGAAGGCATAGCGACAGCTGACAACTGATAACTCTCAGTCTCGGTAGCGTATATAGGTAATCGCCTGCCTTTCGTTTTGCTGTTCTATTTCTGGCGGCTCCTCCAAATTGGGCACTGGGCTTTCGCAGGACGCCGTGCGTTTTGGAGGGAATTTGTGCCTAAACCCCGAACATTTTGGCTTTGAAATGTGGGGTGGAAGTGATGGGAACAAGCGCGGCACGGCACCTAGCGCGAGTTCCCACTTTCCACGTGGGATCAAAACTTCTTGTCCCGCAACGACACGACGATAGTGCTTTACAATGTCGTCACTCTCAAAATGAACGTCACAGACCTTGCATTTCGCAGTAAGCTTTCTATCTTTGCGATGCAAAGCTTGAATGGCGTAGGGTCTTTTGGAGGTCCGAAGAAGTGTCGTGAAGCGGAGTCGTCGTTGCGGTAGCCGCTCTTGCAGCCTGGCGCAAAGCAAGTCGGCATACCGCACTGTGAATCTCTTCGCCCTCGTTACGCTTCGTACATCATGAACGTGTCTTCGCACAAGACGCTAAGCCTGGTCAAGAACAGTCGCAAAAATGACGAGCTAACAAAGCGCAGACGACGCTGTAACCCACGTGCGCTCGTACATCGGCGGCGCAGATCACAACAAGCGCCAGCCGCGGGAGCTAGACGTGACTGCAGCGCCACTAGTTCTCACGACCGCCACGCGGACCGCCTCTCCGGCGGAGCTTTTAAACTGAGTTTGTTCTAGTAACGTTGGTCTCAACGGCGCCTTCGCACGTGGAGCGATGTTATCGCATGTGCCCTTCGCGCGACGGTGACAGCCGGGTCGTTTCATCTCTGCTTCAACCGCGTTCGTCCCTTGCGCTAGCGCTCTTTTACTTGCACGTGAAATAAACGATGCGTAAGCGATGTTATCGGTTTGGACCCTGTGCAGATCAGCGGCGACAAACCCCGCTGACAGTGTACGTATAATTGCTATCGCAGTACTCCCCACCCCCCTCCCGCGGTCGACATATTTTATACCCCCCCCCCCCCCTCCGTTGTGTAGATCTCCCGGATTCCGTTTCTCCAAACTTGGCAGGTATGGGTGTTGGTTTTTCGGTTTTCTTTTTTCACCTTTAAAGGTTTAGTTTTGTAAGCTCAACAACTGTGTTCAGGGTCTTGCGGATGAAGCGTGGAACGGTGACAAGCGGCATCCCGGCTACCGTGTGGAGGCCTGCCCTGTAGGTGCGTCATTGCAAGACTGTCGTGTGCGGTCACTCGACGGGCTCGAAGGCGGTCCTCTCACTCTGGAAGGACTGCAGAGAGACCGCATCTACGAGGTGCGGGTCATTGCCTACAACGGCCAGGGTGATGGACCCCCAACCCGACCAGTCTCTGTCTATGTCGGTGAAGCCGGTGCGTGGAACAATTTGTTTTCTCGTTTGTTTTGTTTGTGTGATTTCACCTGCCTGGTGGACAGCTACGTGATAAGCATAGTGCAGGGGTTGCACATAATTGACTGATTTTGTGAAATACCCACTGTGGTGGCTTGCATGTAAGGTGTCATGCTGCTTGCTTGAGGGCACGGGTTCGGTTCACGGCCACAGTAGCCACATTTCGTTGGGGATGAAACGCAAATGAAAACATCCGTGTACATAGATTCAGGTTCACGTTAAAGACTGCCAGGTGGTGGAAATTAATTCAGAGTTCTTCACTAATGCCACTGTAAGGCCACTAGGTGCTGTGGGCAATATGAAAAAATAAATCAATCGAAGGCATGCCTTATAATTAGAGCTGTGCGAATAGCAAAATTTTGGGTGCGAAGCGAATTCGAATAATAAAGATTGAGTGCGAATCGAATCGAATAATTTCGAATAATTTTCGAATATTTCTCAAACATTTTTCGAATAATTCGAAGTGAAATTACAGGAAAAGTTGCAGAAAATCCCTAAGTATGTTCTTGTGAGATAGCAACATGAAAGTGTTTCTTTTCGCTAGGTTGGTGAAGCACTGGTGGGGTCATGTTTCATAGTTGCCTTTCTTATCAAGAATGAGGCAATGTAGAGGCCAAATTGTATTTATGTACATGATTTGGTGCAACCAAAGTGTTGCCGACAACACTTTACACGTGATAGGCAGAGATGCCATTTCCTCAGCCTCTCCTCCTCTTTCAACTTCTGTGGAAGCCCAACTGATGTGGCAGACAAGGGTGTGCTCTCTTCAAGTCCGGAGTTCCAAATCTGCCTCGTAGACGTTGATATATAAGAACATCTGAAATTTTGGATGCTAAAAAGCTTCGGCGTCCAATTTTTCGGACTTCCTGGCCAAATTTCAGGTTCAAAACAGCATTAATTGAACCCCCAACTCTGCCACATCTTTCATCTCCATATTGGAACCAGCGTTTTCTTGAGTTAATACATTTGCGACCGTAGCGGAGCTTGAAAGGCAGCTTTGCCACAATACGGGGGTGTGATGAGGTGAAGCATATTGAAAATCTAGGGACCACTTCCAATCGGACGTTGACTGTTTCTTGCCTAAGTTTGACCGTAACGGAGCTTGAAAGGCAGCTTTGCCGCAATACCGAGGTGTGAGGAGGTGAAGCATATTGAAAATCTAGGGACCACTTCCAATCGGAAGTTGACTGTTTCTTGCCTAAGTTCGACCGTAACGGAGCTTGAAAGGCAGCTTTGCCGCAATACGAGAGTGTTATGAGGTGAAGCATATTGAAAATCTGAAGGGGTCACATTCAATCGGACGTTGACTGCATTTTGTCTTTGGGAAGTTCGAATAGTTCGAATAGTAAAATTTCAGTGTGAATCGAATCGAATAGCAAACACTATTCGAAAAATAATCGAAATTTCGAATATTCGCACACCCCTACTTATAATCATATCATGCTTTTGGCATGTAGAACTGAAGCAAGTATATGATTATATTCTTTCAAAGCTTTGACCCATAAACCTGCTATCCTTCTGTCATGCATTTTTTGTGTCAGATAGTTTGAGAACCTGTCATTGAAATTAATCAAACATTGCAGTGACAATTACACTATTTCCAAGTCTAAGTGAGTTGTCTCATATTCGTTTCACAAGTGGTGTCAAAGGCTGAGATGTACCATTTGCAAAGACAGAAATTATAGCTTGTGATTTGCTGGTGTACTTCGCGGGTTCTCACAGCTGTTTGAGCCACCATTTTCTGTCTCCTTGCAGTTCCTACTGGCAGCCCACGACAGCTGAAGCTCGACTCGCCGAGCTCTACCGAAATAGCAGTGTCCTGGGCGCCACCTGCCGAATCGGAACGCAATGGTGAACTGCTTGGATACAAGGCAAGAACATCAGAGTTTTGTTTTAGCTTTTCGGGCTCCCTGTTTTCTGCACGTGAAGGTTTTAGGACTAACTTGAAACACATTTGCGTATGGTAGGTTTTAAATTTTATCAGCAAGGCAGAATGGCAATCTGGTCACCAGTGACTGATGTTGCTAGCCATAGATTTGGGCTACAGATTTCTTTGTTTGTATCTGTTCCCTATTTAATATGTAGGCATGGGTGAATATTCGAGCACTTGGAATATTTGACCGAATATTACAATATTCGAATTTGCTTTGACACTAATTTAAATTATTCGCAATTTCAAAGTATTCAAAATGAACGAATAGATGTATATTTGACCGCATGTAGCCTCCTAAAAAGGTGGTTTCACTGCAGTATGGGACAGCTGTACCGTGAAACCACCTATCCAGGGGAAATCCGCACTGCCACGACGCCACGCTTCAAGGTTAAATGTACCTATTACCAGCACCTAGATTAATTTTTTCTTTAAGTTTAAAAGTGTGTTGTACGAGCCCACATGTGCTAAGTATAGAAAATTTTAAAACATAGCATATTTTACTGCTTATAACTTGCCCCCTATTGCTATTCAAACCCTGCCACTATTTAATTTGGCTCCGCTACACTTCAAACCAAAAAAGTGACATTCACACTCACCTATTTCCAATTTATAAAAATATTGTGCAAGTTAGTTGGGTCACGACAAAAAATGCTAGTTTTTCTTTATAATATGTGATCATATTGACAATATGCATGAACTGTTTGTGGCATGACGTGTATTATAGAGACACTCAAAATCTATAAGGCCATGTCACATCAAGCTAGAATTTACATTTCAAGGTGCAATACCCAACAATACTGGTAATGAGAATGGGCAGATCAATCAATCAATCAATCAATCAATTGTTGCTCTCCCTCAGCCAGTGTGGCATGGTTTGCCACTTCCAGCCCAGCATGTGCTCTCATGAATGAACACATCTCTCAATAATTCAAGACTGAACCAGCTAGATGTCAAATTAACAACATATTTACATTTTTTTTATAACTGCTCTCCCCTAGTCAAAAGCATATCATTTGTTTCTTGAGCACACAGGCAGCGAGCAGGCATAAAAAATGAAAGTTTGTCCTGGCCTGTTTCAGATCTTCTACAAAGCGGAAGGTGATGCGGAAGAAGCCATGGAAGCAGTCCCAGCAACCCCAACCGCCTATACCATCACCGACCTGCGGCGCTTCACCAACTATTCAGTGCAACTACTGGCATTTAATCCGGCTGGTGATGGTCCACGTTCCAAGCTGTTGCAAGTCCACACCCAGGCCGACCGTAAGTGACGCCTGTACCATGCTATGAACAACAGTGACGCGGTCCCAATTCAATTTATATTCCCTTTATTCCATATTTCGACGGCTAGAAGTTGTGATGTTGCAAGCAAGTTTTCATTATTACATTGCATGTTGCAAATTGTTCATTAAATGCACAAATGCAGCATTACGAACAAATAAGCAATTTATTCGCATCCTCGGGATTGGACCAACTAATGAATGTATGAATATATATGAATAATGAATATTTGAAGTTATACGAAAGCTTTAGCTTGAAGGGGGTACTGATGCCAATTTTCGAAGATGAGTTTACTTCGTCATACAAATATCCTGTATACAGAGGCGGCTCTGAAATAGTGTGAAGCTCACTAAATGCTGATAAGATATTTTATTTTGACATTAGAGTTCATTTTCACACAGCGCATCCACTGACATCGACACTAACGTGACATCAGGCTACAGTGTCAATTCTGGTGACATCAAGCTTCAGTATGGCCTGTTGTGATTACTAGGCTTGTGCGAATATTCGAGCACTTCGAATATTAAACGAATATTACAGTATTCGAATTCGCTTGGACATGAATTTAAATTGTCCGAAATTCCGAACTATTCGAAATGGACGAATAGACATACATAAAGTGCATGTAACCACTTGTAGAGGTGGTTTCGCTGCAGTGGAGGAGGGGTGCTATATCGTGAATACACCTATCCAGGGGAAATCTTCACTGCTTCAAAGCCCTACTTCAAGGTTAATCATTTTTTAAGTTTAAAAGCTTGTTATACCGGCTTATATGCTCTAAGTATAGTAAATTTTAAAACGTAACATATTTTACAGGTTATCACTCGCATTCTACCGAAAGTCAAATCCTGCTGCTATTCAAAGATGCTTCCACTCCCCTTTGAACCAAAAACAATGACATTTGCTCATGCCTTGTTTCAATCTTAACAGAATATTGTGCAAGTTAGCTGGGTCATGACACTGGGTCGTGACAAATATGCTCATTTTTCTTTATAATATGTGATATATACTACTCGAATTCGATTCGAAATTATTCGACCAAATCGCTGTTCGCTTCGAATTCCTTTCGAACCTAGAATTTACTATTTGCACAAGCCTAGTGATGACGTCAGGTACCAAACATTCAATATGGTCGCTTGTGCATCACCAAAACATTCAAAATGGCCACTTGTGCTTCACCGATGGAGCCATGGAGCGTAGCAACCGTGGAAATGTCAAGATATCTTGTGTGAGTGTGTGACCAGAGCTCATTCCGTGCTGGGATGTCAGGGTACAGTAGGAACCGAAACTATTTGTTAAGAACATGCTGTAATTACTATTTCAAGGTGCACTCACACTTACCAGTACATTTTCTGGGCTCTTGAGCGCTTGGCCTTTCATTTGGCGCAAAAAAAACACTGAAAGCTTTTGTGCGAGTGCCCCTTTAAAAAGAATCTGTCTTGGTGTCATGAAATGCTTCACTACTGACTTCCCATATTTTATGTCAGCTATGACTGCTGTGATGAACTGTATAACCCTGATACTTCAGTTTCACGTTGACTGTGCACAGTTGATTTGAAATATTTAAAAATGATTAGAAGAATAGCTCCTTTCATCGATAGTGACTCTGGGATTTGCAAACTGAATGCATGGTTGTTCAGGTATGTACACATCTGTTCTCTCTTTTTTTGTAGGACCTGGCCCTCCGGGCCCTTTGGTGTTCACCGACATAACGATGAATTCACTCAACGTCAGCTGGACCCCACCAAAGGAGCCCAATGGTATTATTACTGGATACCTGGTCAACTATGAAACAGCCGACTTGGACATAGGTGAGATGTGAAGGGGTTTGCTGCTTCGAATGTACACACTGCGGCTTACAGAGTGCACACCGCACAGGTACACAACTCAGTTTAAATCGAGCCCCTTTGCACATTTGAACTTTGTCACAACTAAATGTTGCGGCAATCGCCAATCATCAGTCAACGTACAGTGTTTTTATTAACCCCTATCATACCTAAGTATGGTCTTTATTAACCCTTTCAAGAGCCACCTATGAAGAACTGTCTGTAAATGCATCAAATTTCCATAACATCACTTCAAGCCACTCGATATTCTACTGCAACAAAAACAATGTCATAAACGTTGATTTATGCATTTTATAGTAATTAATCTTAATTGAATTGTAGTTACAATTTATTTATCCTGAAGTTCTAATGGTCTGTTTTTGCATAAATAGAATCATATCTCAGGCTAGAACTACAGTGCAAATGCCTTTCCAATTATGTTAATTTTGAGCAAAGAAAAATAATACTTTTGACATGGTTTGCGGAAAGCGGCATGGCGGACAAGCGTTGAACATGACAGTGCCTTCACAAATTGATCATCTACAACAGTACACTGCAAAATGAAGTGAAAGGAGGACACATTTATTACGTAGGAGGTTCAATTCATCCAAATGTCAATGTAGCTTGCTCTTTCTTATCCCCTAGTCGACACAACTAGCAAAAACCAGTGGTGTACATCGTTGTGCACAAAGCACCTTGGAGGGTTAATCGTGAGTGCATCGAGTGCAGTTGCAGCCCTTGTGTTTACACGCAGATATTTTTCTTTATTCGCAGAGTCTGGCAGGCAAGTGCGGCAGAAAGTAGGGCACACCTTTCTGGCAGTGCGTGGCCTTGATGAGATGACGACATACCGGTTCACTGTGCGGGCAGAGACGTCCCATGGCTATGGTGCAGAGAGCCAGTGCAACGTCACCACGGGCCCCCAAGAGGGGTCACCCTTGGCCCCCTTGGAGTTGGCCCTACAACGATCGGCCACTGCGGCCACCCTCTCTTGGAAGGAGGGGCCCCCGGGAGCCAGCGTCATCACGGGGTACTTGGTCGAGGCACGTCCCGCTCATGCAGGTACGTCACGCGTACAATATTTTGCTTTTTTTTTTGTCAGTCACTGTATTTTTCTGTTTTATCGTTGTCAAATTTTATTCAGTGTATGACGTGTGTATGGTATTTCAAAGTTCATTAATATTATCACTCAGCTCGTTTAGACTATCACCATAAGGAACACGTCACTATACTTCGTTTCCTACATCAGGTGCAACGCTGTGGAGGCTAGCCAGAGACTTCTTGTGGTAGATGCGTTCATACCAAGAAACAGTTCAATAATTTCATCAACCGTAACGTGATCCGTTTGTTTTTCTAGGCGGAGTAATAAATGAAGATACTTTGTGCCTCAGGAACAAGCAAACCTAGTTATACGGTTGTCAATACATTGTTCTGGATCGCTTAGCAGTCTTTTTGCTCTCGTTTTTTGGTCTTTTATTTGCAGCCTGTCACAATGCCTCATGCGTGCGAGATGCACGGACTTGCACATTTTGCTGACCAAACTTCATGCATAGCTTCCACAGCGTTGCACCTGATGTATGAAATGGAGTATAGCTGCCGCACTAACACATCTGTTACAGTGAAATCTCGGTATAACGAACTTCAGGGGACCGTGGAAAAATGTTCGTTATTCTGAAAGGTCGTTATAGTGAAAGCCCAAAAATTTACCATAACAATAGAATTTCAGTAACGCAAACGTCCTACCTTTGCAACGGTACGTCCTTGAACTCGTTTCTCACAACAATGCACACGTGAACGTCAGACAAGGCACGTTTATTTGAAATAGTCCGTGATCGTTTTTTGACGGGTGCAGCACAAACTCTGCGTCACGAACGATTCTAGACCGTCCGCATTTTTATCCGCCGCTTCGGTCGCTGTTCCGCTTTTTTCTATGAATATGCGGAGTTTCCTCAAGTAGTCCAATGCATCTGTGGCCGACACGGACTCGTCGCGATCTTCGGGTGCTACCGTGACATCGTCGTCCATGTCATCGCTGCAATCCTTTAAGGCCCAACTGCATGCACGCGAGTTTTGAGCGACGGCCGACAGGATTTGCTGTCGCGGAGGGCCATCCATCGCCGTCGCTTGTCGCAGGGGCGCAATCGCGAAACGATGCTATTTCCGATCCCACACGGCTGGCTGATCGCGCTGATAACGCGGACGGACCGTCGTTCTGACCACTGGCCAAGCGCGAAAAGCACGAAAGGCATTGGAATCTGAAATAGAATCGTTCCGCGATAGCACCCCAGGTTTCTGGAAAGCCAGAAAACATCGCTTGTCGCCCGGTAGTGAGCATGACGATATCCGACAACATGGCAGCATCTCTGACCCTCGCTTCGGTTGCAATTTGCTCGTGATGCTTCCAATCGGCGCGTACTTCAAGGAATGCAAGTTATAGGACTACCTTCTTTACAGCCCCATCTCACGCGGAGAGCGAGGCAGCGGCCGTATTTTGTCGTTAATTATGATCGACGGTTCGTTTTGATGTTTCGGTGGTAGCTTGCTGCATTGGTGGTAGCTTGCTGCAATCTCAACATCGTCGTCATGTGAGGTAGCCCTTAGCCCTGCGAAGCAACGATGTGAGGCGCTGCGGCTTTTCTTAAACGTTCTATGACAGCAAGAGGAAACGTTGTCGAGATGCGCCTCGTGGACTAACCCCAACATAACGCAGTTTGCAAAGTGCGACGTAGCGTAGGCAGCGTACGCTTCCGGGCGCCCCATGGGATCACAGCAGATACTACTGCCGCGGTTAAACATAAGATTGCGAAAAAAGGAAGTCACGAAACGCTTTTATGGCATCTTTATCTCAAACAAGACAATAATAAATTTGGCATGTTGTCATTCATCTACTCTGTAATTCTTTTTCGTAATTTGCCTGCGTGCGCGAGATAGTTTTCAATCGAGCAGCGCGACGGAGCCCGTTTGTCGCAGTCGCCTTCGCTCGAAAGTCGCGTGCTATGCATGCAGTTGGGCCTTTACAAAACCTGATGCGTTGTCGCCTCGGCAACGAAGGAAAAAAAAAAGTTCTCCGCCCGCGTCTTTCTCCTCCCGTGCCATCTCAGGTTTTAGCGGGAGGGCGTCTGCTCTTCGCGCTGCGTCGTCTGCTACCTTACAGCTCCGACTGCCATGACCGATACACTGAAATCTAAGAATCCTCGCATTTCGGGATATAAGTTCGTAGTACTGAGGTGTTGTTAAGATTACACGGGAATTAAATAACGATCGTTATTCTGAAATGTTCGTTATTCTGAAGTTCGTAGTAGTGAAATATTTTTACATTGAAACTATAAGCAGTCGGCACGGGATTTCTTAAAAGTTCGTTAATTTGAAATGTTCGTTAATGTGGTGTTCGTTGTAACGAGGTTTGACTGTATTCCTTTGTCCCACGCGCGTCCAAAGACTGGAACCACCTTCCCTCCAACACCATTTCTATCCCTGATCATTACTTGTTTTGTTCCAACTTACACACTTACTTACTTGATAACATGTAAAATGTATGTTGTATAATATTTTTATTTTGTTTGCTCTGTATTTCTCATCGCACCAGCATTTTAATTCAGTTGTATCAGCCTAACATCGTATCTTCATATGTATTGTAGTTGTTATTAATGTGATGTTATTTTCTTCGCATTTGAATGTTATTTTATGTACCCCACTCCTTTCTGTAAAGCTTTGCGCAAGTGAGGGTGAAATAAATTAAATGGAAAATGTGGTAGATTCCTTAGTGAAAGGAGCTTGGCTATTCAGATTGCAATTATTGACTGCTTTTACATACTCCCTTTACAACGGACCAAAATCCTTCACTATGAAGGTCTATTGTAATAAGGTTATACTGTATCTTAACAACAATTTAAAAAGACAACAGTTCCTCAAGATGAAGCTATTCTCATCTTCGCAAGTATATAAACCTGCCCTTCCCTTCTTGTTTTTCATTTTTTAGATTTTTTATTAGATTTGCTGTCTTCTGGGTGTTGTGTGTTGAGGTCTTGTGCAAATTCCATAACTATTTGAACTACTATTTGCCTCAGCATCATTAGGCACTGTTACCGTTCACTTTAAGTTTGCTTTGAACCACGAAATAGACACTATTATGAAAAGGCATTTACTGACACTGGCCTTGTGTCTTTAGGTGAGGACGAAGAGTGGCAGACAGTTGCAGAGCTAGAGGGCAGTCCACGCACGTCGTACGAAGTGAGCTTCCAGAACCTGGTGCCCTCGACGGCCTATACGTTGCGATTGTTCGCCCGCAACCGCCTTGGCATCAGCCCACCAGCCTACGCTCCCGAACACGTGCTGACGCCAAGTGAGTTTGCATCTTCCATCTTTCCTTCTTCCATCTTCCAGTCCTGTTGCTGGACTGCACCGCATTGATTTCACTCTGAAGTCCAGGCTGACTATACTACCTTGCAGGGAAATATTTTAGAAGGAATGTACAACTGATTGGAAGCATCGCTAAATTGTGTATTGTTGCTGCATTTTTTTTTCTTTTCTTCTTTTTCTCTGTGTAAGAAGTTGCAGTTTTGAGATCAGCACTGCAGATGTCTAAAGTTGCCAGATGCCTCCAAGCTAATAGGCATATAATCATCCCAAAAGAAGCCCCAAAAGAAGCCCCAAAAAAGCTGCCCTATTGAATTTATGCAGTTAAGCCTAATAGAAGCGGTACTTTAATAAATTTTCTCATAATTGAAAGTATTTTAATTAATATAAAAGAGACACTCAGATTCGAAGGGAAGGTAAAAGAATAACTTTAATTATTTAGTGCAACAAATATGTGCAAACAGTCTCCAGCGTAGTCTCCACTGTGTTTGATGTGTGCTTTCCAGTGCACGAATAATATTAGTTAATTGCTCACTCCCCCAACGTATGTTTGATTTCAATGCTCAAATTCACAATGTCATTAACAAACGTGCCATTAGAGAAAGTGGCGACCACTGAAATAAGTTTGTAGGAAAAACGTGACAAGCGACAGTAAAATCCTACAAGCGACTCGGTGAAGAATGAATTCCAAATCCGCTTATTATAAGTGGAACTGGCAGCTCAGAAAGGGACAGCAAAGTTGAAGACAATTTTTCCTTTGTCGCAAAATTACCCCTTCACAATACAAAGCGTACCACTCTTGCGGAAAGAATACAATCTGTGAGCAAGAAAATGTGCAATAAGAAAATACAGGTGGCAATGCCACCTCGAGGTTCCCACATTGGTTCACTACGACTTCGTAGACTTATGCAGGGTCTGTTAAGGCCCACATAATTGTTTAGAGGTAAAAGTGAATTACATTGTGTTCTAAGGGGCCAGAGACTTAACATAGCAAGATTCAGAAAATTTTTTTGAGCCATTATGGCCGAAATACGAAAAACACTTTGAAGTTTGTGACATCACATTGACATTCATGTGCTGAAGTTGTGGCACGAAATTCAAGGAAGATTCAAGAAGGAAATCTTGATGTGCATTTTCTCCTCTAATAATGAACCTATGATGGTGAAATTTGCGGCAACAGTGTTCTTAAAGAATAATCTATCTGTCTAAACTGATTTAATGTTTCACATTAGTGTCCCAAAGCAACTACCCTTCAAAAACTTCGAAGATATAAAAGGTTATTACAAAGTTAATCATGTTGAAAGGGAAGTCGGAGGACTTGTTCTACTGTTATAGAAAGTAACTTGCGCATTCTCATTCGCCAAGAAAGTGAGTGAAATAGAAAGAGATCAACACTTTTATAAGTGTGGGTGGACATTTTATCAGGACGTCCAACCTTGCGAGGATGTGGTTGTAGCAGGCAGTAACATAATTAGTACTCCAGCTCTCCCAAACATAACAGCCTGTCCTTTTCGTTACCTGCCATGGTGGTCTGGTGGTTATGGTGCTCGACTGCCGACCTGAAGGTTGCAGAATCGAATCCCGGCCGTGGCAGCCTCATTTTCGATAGAGGGGTAATGCTGGAGAATCATGTACATTAAAGGTGCATGTTTAGGTGCATGTTAAAGAACACCAGACGGTCAAAATTTCTGGAGCCCTCCACCAGGTCTCCCTCAAAACCATGTCACGATTTTGGGACATAAAACCCCAACGATTATTATTATTATTATTATTAATGTCCCTTGTGTTGTCGGTGAAGCCACTACAGATGCTCAGTGGTTACATTTTTCGGCTGCGGATCTGAAAGATGTGGTTTCTGTCCCGGCTGCGATGGTCACATTTCGATGGAGGTGAAGTGCTAGAGGCCCGTGTTCTGTGTGATGTCAATGCATGTTAAAGAACCCCAAGTGGCTGAAATTATTTTGAGCCTTCCACTACAGCGTCACTCATAACTTGAGTCACTAGGGACGTTAAACCCCATGAATTTAACCAGCCTTTGTTATCAGTAGGTCTATGCATATCTGATGGTTTGCTTTGTTTGCACAGACAAGCTGTTCCTGGAGTACAAGCAGCGTCTGCCGTTCTATCGGGAGCCATGGTTTTTAGTGGTGCTCGCTGCTGCCAGCATGGTAGCCATCATCCTGGTTGTTGCCGTGTTGTGCGTCAAGAGCAAGACCCACCAGTATAAGCAGGTATGTTCCATCCTCCTTCACTTGATTTTCATGGTCCCTTATTTTTACCCTCGTGCTGGAAAAAGGGTGCAAATTGAGTGTTAACTTATTTGAAGGCTTTCTTTGTGTGCGTGCATGTGTGGGGCGGTGGTTATCGAAGCTATACAATGTTCTAGAGTGCAGCTCTTAGAGTGCGTCCATTCCTTCGTTGAGTGTTGGTGTGCCTTGTCTATCAGTAACCGATAGAACGATCACAGCGAAAGATAGCTTTGTCATTGCATTATGAACTGATTCTGGCATATGCCTTCTCGATATCATTGAGAGGAAAGTGCGAGGTTTTTTCAGAGGAGAATTAGGCAGTGAGGATGTTGAAAACTTCGTCTTTCTAGAACATTTGAACATTTCCACTCAGATTCTGTAGTGGAGTATGATGGCATGCAATGGCCAATTTCCGACTGAAATGAATTGGGAGAGAAGCAAAAGAAGTAATCGTTAACATAAAGAAATAAAACATAACAAAACAAAGAATAAAAAATAAGGTTAGAGAACAAGAACAATATAAAAAGCAACAATAAACACTAAAAAGAGAGTTATGATAAGGCCACTTCAAAAGATGAAAAATGCCACATTTTGTTCACTAATTATGAAACAGCGCCACGAAATACGACAAAATCACAGAAAAACAAAAACACAAGTTTCGTTTGTTCCTCTGTCACTTTGTCGTATTTAATGGTGCCATTTCATAATTATAAATCCATACCAACTAGCCCAATTAACATTCCTACTTAACATTAGTTTCTTCACTCTTACTTAATGATTGAGTTTTTTGACCAGTTCTTTACTGGTGCCGAATCGCAGGAGATGCAGCAGAGCCTCCGTAGTGATGACCAGTTGAGCTTGAACTGACCAGCAGGCAGGCGGGTTTGGCAGCCCCGAGCCGCCGACAAAGCGCACAATGACCCGCGGATCACTCCGCAAGCCATTGCCCGCTCTGCGGTCTCCGCCGCGGCCCTCTCCTGCGAGCGTGACGTACTCGGACGAAGAGGACACCAAGGCATACGACGATCATTGCGACAGCAGCAGCCTGACTGAGAAGCCCTCGGAGATGAGTTCATCCGAGTCACAGGTAGGCTGATTACTTCATCACATGCGCATGTACAGTTCGTACAGAAATAAATGTGCAGTCACCAACTAATTATTTGGACAGCATCACTGCACACTACTGACCTTATAGACACTGGAAGTTTCTGACTAGAAACAGAGACTATCTTCCTTTTGCACTTGCATTGCATGCAAAATTGGACCCTTTCTTTTCTTTTTGAGCAACTATGCCAGTTGTGCAAAAGAACTTCGTTTTTCGGCTATGTCTTGCAGTACATTTGAAAACTATTATGTTCGATTCACACTCAAAGTTTTGTTATTCACACTGCACTAGTTTTTGATATGTTGCTGGCGGCTTCTTTTCGATTGCAAGTCAATTTTTCGACTTCTAATTGTCAAATCTTAATAAAATAGGTCAACCTACCATTGTGCAAACACTGTATATTTGGCACATGCATTAACTGCACTTTCGTATATCCGTGGGGACGGCACGACAGTGTTTGGAATGCTGACCGACTGACCTCAGCTTGCATGCAAGTGTATGTGTGTCCAGCAATACACTGAAAAACTTTTCTGACCACTTGTGAAATCCTCTCTATTTGCCGGTAAATCAGTTGTTTTTGGGTTCCCAATTACAGCAGATTCTCAGTAAATGGAAGTCTCTTAAAAGAATTGCTGCTTAAATGGAACAGCTGCCTCTGATATGATTGGTTTCGTACTTGAATTCTGCTCCCCTGCTGATCTTTCAGTAAACCTAACTTCTGTTAAACGAAGCATATTTTCCTGGTCCCATCAGGGCCTGTCGAGAGTTTACTCTGTTCATATCTTTAGAGTAGCCTCGCTAAGTTGGTGACAGCGCACATAACTAGAGTTGGCTAAAGATCTCTGTTTCGTCCTCAGGGCTCGGACAGTGAGGACGACACCAAGGGCGACCCACACTCGTTTGTCAATCACTACGCTAACGTCAACGACACCTTGCGGCAGTCCTGGAAACGGCAGCGTATTGCTAAGCCACCGAGTTACACCGACTCCGAGCAGGAGAGCAGTGCCGCCATGTGCCTCAACGGTGGACGCGTGGTCCTCAACAACATGGCTGGTTCGCGGGCGCCACTTCCTGGTTTTTCGTCTTTCGTATGAGCCCGCTCTGTGCCGACCCACGAAGCCTGCTTTTTTTTTTTATTATTTTATTGTGAAGAGTACCGTTTGCAAGCAGAAGAACTGTTTGACGAAAAAAAAAACTGTCATAGTTTGTGCTTTGGGCTCTCTGAGATGGGTCTTGCCACGGTCACCTTACAGGCTTGTCTTCTTAGCCTCTGCTTTCTGAGAAGACAGATTTAGCAGGTTCACAAGGAGAGATGCTTGTCCGTTTACATGTGTTCATAGTGCAGTCTACGTTAGGAAATGGTCTCATTGCTTACTGCACATTAGCATCTGCAATCTACACTTGTATGAACAAAGATGCTCCGTCCTGATCAAGATGACAGCTACAGTTCCGGTATGCTATGTACCATGAGCTAATAGAATAGCATGCCTTGCCTTAGACTGTAGGATGAAAATAGTACCTGTTACTTCTTTCAGCGAGGCAGCGATGACTTGAGGAGAGGTGCTGTGTTTTGTTGGTGAAGATGATGCTCTTGCTGGCTTCTCTTCGAAGAAGTGTTATGATGAAAAAAAAAAAACGAATTGAAAAATGTAGGGTAGTTTCGCTTTTGGAACATTCACTGCCAGGGGTTCTTCATAGCCACTTAGCATTCTCAAAAGGAAGCAGTTCGTCATTGAGACATTGCGAATGATGATTGTTGCTCAGCGCGGCGACAGCGAAAACCAGTCGGTACTAATGTGTCTCGACTGAGTTTGCTGTTGTACCCTCATGTTGTCTTCTTTTGAAGGAGACTTCTCATGTTCATCTTACAGGGGACAAGCAGTGCCTAATCACTTCCATGCGTGGAGTTACTTTTGTAACACGCAATTATTTTTCTTAGTTTTTGTAATCTTATGTGTATTCGTAATTTCATGCCTTTATACAATGTGTTTGTTGACATTAAGTGCTTTGGCAGTTCAACCACAATCATAGGTGTGTTTTTTTTCCCCATGATATTGGTAAATGAAGCAAAAATTTTACCATACGAAAAGGCATTTTCTGCTGTGCAAACGTAAAGGTCTGGGCAGAATGTTACATGTGGGAACAGAGTAGCTGCTTCAGAAGAGACTCACAAGAAACAATACATTTTGCTCCAAAGTTAAAAGAAGCACCCCTCACTGCCATTTACTGGAAGCGATGGAGAACCAAGGATCCGTCCAGCCTTTTGCAGCAAGTCCGTCCGCTTTCTTTATGCGGACTACGTGCCGCAGTAGCGTGTAACTGCATTTTGCTCATTTTACCGTACACATGTAGATGCGTGCACGTGCGCACAATCAGAAGCGCACACTTTGAGGACCAGTGTGAAAGCTTATTCTTGGAGTTCTGTGATTCAGTCACCGCTCGCACATATCACAACATTTGCCTGGCAACAGACAAGGTGGCACACCCTTCATTGAATTAATGTATCCCATTTGATGATCTGAACATATCTGTAGAGGTAGCATAACCAACATGCTCTTACAAATCAAGAAGCAATCATTCTCTCCTGTCAAGAAGCTTGATCATTCTCTCCTATCACATCAGAATTGTTAGCGGTGTACGCAGATGCGTGCTTGTTAGTGGCAGCTGTTTCAAAACAGCACCAATGTGTCCACTTATCAGCGGTTAGTTTCGCATAAATATACGCGGTATTTTCTATGCTTAATCAAGTAGCTCCAGCCAGGTGCACTGGTGCATTATCGGCATGTGCTAGAACTGCAGTTGAAACAGAACAGAGCATTGTTTTAACTGCTTAACCACTTTCCGAAATCGGCACACTTACAAACAGTGTTGGAAGTGCTGTTCTGACAAAAGAGAATATACTGCGGAGCTAGTTGATTCATAATTACATTTCGGCAAGTGAAAACAGAAGATGAGAGATATAGAGAAACAACATTGTGAGAGTATGCACATGGCTGGTGAGCTCCGCTCGTCTGGCAGACTTGCGATTTCGCCCTTCTGTAACACATTCCAACAAAAACCTTTTGTTCCTGGAACTCTGCTAACAGCTAATAGCAGTTCATTCCAAGCCTTGCACTCCTGTTTTTCCCACACTATCTAAGGTTCAAATGATTTCAAGCGATATCGAAGACTTGCCAGTCGCTGCGAGATAACTGGAGGTGTATGATTTTGGAATTTGGCAAAAAGTATGTACTGTATGGTGCCCACGCAAGTCGTACAGAGCACTGGCTAATTTCTGAAATCTATTCGTAGTCAAAAATTTTTTTAGCACTGCAGCTCTCAGGTAGTTGCTGCAGAAAAATATGAGAGCTATTAGCACGAAACGTTGCAGGGAGATACAATGTATACTTGGGACCATTGGAGCAAACTGAGAGCATTAGTTTGCTCAGCCTGTTGAGTCTTTTGTTGCAGGGCATCTTTTTTAATCGTCTCTCTTCTTTGGCATTGGTGGCCTGAACTGGAAATTTGCTGTCAGCAGAATATGTGACAACGTAGGCTTCGAATGAATGCCAGCAAATGCAACTTGCTAGGTATTGAGGCTGTCTTAGAAATTTTTATGCAGTTTGTGGGACGTTGATGATTGGCTTGCATTGCATGAAAATTTCAATTTATGATATTCATGTTGTCAAGCTTCCACCATAACTTGATTTAATCTGTTCCACAAAGATTGCTATTGTAGACCCCTGATGGACTACTTTGCTGGTGCAAAGCTTTTATATCTAAGTTGTCAGGTTTGCTACAAGCACTTTTCAGTGTACTTGAAGAAAGTGCGGTAGAATTTTAATCACTTATTGTATGTGTGTAGAACCTTAGATTTGCCTTATGTGTAGGTCAGTAGGTGTCTCCCTCCTCTGTCCCCCAATTTAATTGTATCAATTTTGTGCTTTACTATTTTAGTTTATACTTTAGCCATAGTGTGTAAGTGCTTTTTTGGCACTGTTCTACCATGCAACTATCATGAAAGTAAATCCATTTTAATAGATTTAAACGCAAGTTAAGTCACTGCTCATGACCAATCCGTCCGGTAGATGTTCCACATTTTACTCTTGCAAATGTAATATCATAAAACTTTAAGCCATGTCTTGTCGCTAGTATTTTTGCTACAGTATTTTTAGAGCAAAGTTTACCATTTTGTCATTAACTCTAGCATCATTCCAGGTTTCAAGGGTCCGTTAGTGTTACAGAAAACTTTTTCATCACTTTTCTGAAAGCTCTCTTTACTGCCACTTGTAACGATGAAAGGTTTCCCAGAAAAAGGCCTCTGAAGGATTTTTATAACTTTTCTGTTAGCTGTATTGGCTTTCTTCCATTAAGCAATCATTCCATGATGTCCATTACTAACAAAAGCTGTCCATGAATTTTAAATTTTATCTTACTATGATTGGTATTTCGTCTCTACAATTAAATCACGAACTTCATAGGAGTGCTTGTATATTTCTAAGCAAACTTAAATATGCAGGAAATAATTGCTTCAAGTATTATGCTAATTGAGTATATGTTGCATAAAGAAGTATGTAAAAGGCAAATAGAGAAAAGCTGACCAATTTAATGTTCTTTAGCTTGTGACTGGCAATGGATCAACATAATTGGTGTAATATGTTCATAAGCTGTTCTAGTACCATGAAAATAAAAGCAGTAGAATACACATGTGGCCTGCCATGCCAATACTGTGGGTTATAATGCACAATGAAGCTTAGGATATTTTCTGTTACTGGCAGATAAACTATGCAACGTCACTCCCAATTTCAATGGTGCCTAAGCTTCACTTAAGGTGAAAACTCAAGATTGATGACTCTTCAGAGCAATCTGAAATAAAGGTATATTTTGTTACTTATGCAAGACGTTAACACTGTAGCCACTCACCTTGTGAGGCAGCGAGTCAGGTAACGTATGTCTTATGGTAGTTATGGCAACACGACCACATTGTATACTTAATACTGAAACCAACTGTGAATTGAACATTAAGAATGGTTGTTTTCACATTCAAATAGTCATAAATTATTTGATTCGAATTCAAAGTAATAAATATCCCCAGACCCCACGATTTTTGCAATCTGTGTTTCACCTTGCACAGCAGGTTGCTCTTTTTTTTTTTTGTTTAATATTTCATTTCTTCCTCAGACATGACATAACATGACAATGTAACAATTTCACCGTGTGTCATAAGGCACGAGGAGGTTTCACTATTGCCGGTGCTATCACTTGCCATTCTGTTTAATGAGTTGCCATAGACATTTTGCCATTACGTCCAGTGTCATGGTATTGTAAGTCCTCTATTGCAGAACTGTGTTACCTCGAGCATCTTATCATTTCTTGCAATGTCTGTAGGTGGATATTTTTCTAATCGCAATGCTTTAAGCAGTGTATTTATTTGTGTCTGTGCAATTTGTGCATTTGTCTTGTGACACTTCAAGGAAGTTGAAATTGTTGTGTACATAAAGGAAAGTTTTTGATAGGAGCATAAAACAGCTTTGTGCGACCACATGTACGCACCTTTTTCTGCTCATTTGCTGCCTTCATTTGTAGCTGTTTGTGTGTTTGTATTTGTGTATTGCAGCTTTGTAATGAAAGAATTGTAAAATAGGGCTTGATTTCGACTCTGTTGCATTCTGCATGTATCGAAAAATGTGATTTCATCCCTGGTTGTTGCAGATCGGTTCTGCTGAATCCCACAAGGTGGCGGAAGGGTTAAGAAAGGGAAATTGACAACCACCTATTTGTAGCATGAAGCCACAAGGAAATCCATGCGGATTTCTCAGAAAGAAAGCTTCTTAGATGCCGAAAAATTTGTTTTGGTCCAGGGTTAAAACTCGGGACCAGGACAGGCGGTTGCTCTACCAATTGAGCTAACCAGGAAGCTAGCAGTTGGCAGCGTGAGGGCTAACTAATAGACAAATCGAAGTGCATGGACACAGAATGCTGCAAATTGGTTGCGAATTGCTAGCTTCCTGGATAGCTCAGTTCTTAGAGCGACCACACCAGAAAGGTGTTGGTCTCCGGACCAGGATGAATTTTTCGGCATCTAAGAATCTTTCTTTCTGAGAAATCCATATGGATTTTCTTGTGGCTTCGTGCTACGAATGGGTGGTTGTCATTTCCTGATCTTATTCCCGTTGTGCACTCTAAAAGCAGTTGTAACCTTAGGGGTGTATTTTTGTCACACAACAATAATCGTCACCTGATTTGTGTTCCTTTCCTTGTCTGAATGGTGTGCATCTGCTACTTCCAGGTCATGAACGGCGTGTGTGCTATCAGCGTGACATAGTGTTCTTAATAGGAAAGTGGCGAGCACACCATTTTCAAGAAAGGAAGCGAAAGCAAGCTCGATGACTGTTATTGTTGTGCGAGTGAAAAGTACTATGTCCGGTAACACGTTTAAAATCTTAAGTTGAACGGTCTTTTTTTCCAGCTATATTCGAAAGACGCAATGCCAAGAGCAGTGTGGACGCCTCGCATGGTGTTGTCCTAATTCAATTCCGATGCCCTTACCGCAGTAAAGCATTACAAATCATTTGACAGTTCTTGCAGCTAATCAGCTTTTCACAAGACCGAACATCAACCAGACATCAATGGAAAAGAAGTGGTAAAAAGAAAAGAACTTCATTGTATCTATAACGGATTACCGAAACAAACCCTTCCGCTACTTACCAAAGGCCTTGGCCTTCGATACTCTGAAATAAAAAAAATAAGAAAAACAAAGTCTCGGAGGGCTAGTTTGGTTGTGGTTGGTTCATTCAAGATAGTGAGACTTCTTGAAACGGGAATGAAAGACTTAGTTTCCAATTCGTGGAAACCACTATTGGCAGCTAGACAAAAGCACATTGGATTCTTGTCGCCAAGCAAGAGCTTTTAAAAAAACATTTTTGATGGTTTAAACCAAGAGATGTGGTATTGTCCAAGGAGATTTAAAAACAAAAAATACTGGAGTGGAAGCTCTCGCAACTTCTCAGCAGCATTTGCCTGTGATTTACCTTTAAAAACATATCCTTTTTGAGTGATGCTCGATTACAGATGAAGTGTTCCTGTTGGACTAACGTAAAGGCTGGGTTAATTTAAAATAAAAGGTGGCTTCTCCCAACGAAAGTAATTTATCCGAATGAGTATTGGTAAATTGATCTCTAATAAAATTGGCCAAGAAGTATCTTAAGGAAACCAGTAACACAAATAGACGTGCTGAGCAGTGTCTGTTCGGAACTTTGAGATGAAATCGTAGAGACGCCATCCAACCTCCACCGGATCTAGTTCTAGTGTTTCGAAACGTTGGCAATGTTCGCAGTACGGAAAAGCATGGCCTTCAAGATTCGCAGTTGTTATTCGGATGTAACCGTCGCTGAAGTGCGAGTTATTCTGGTGCACCAGCGCGCAAGGGCACAAACGATGTGCCCGTATTTTTCTCCAAAATAGTTCATTCACGCGCTGGTCACGTCAAGACGCTTTGCCAAACGTCTTGCAAACAACCTGCAAGAAGCACTGCCCCTAGCCTCCGAGACCACAAAAAAAAAAAACGTTGGGAACATTGAAGCGATGATGATACCTTTAAAATGCCATTTACGTTTCTTGTTCTTTATATAAACAGCTAGAAATGCGACAGTTTATATTGAATAATGTGAACTATAAAAAATATTTCTTGCGAAATTTTAGAAGCGCAAGCCACCTTGAGTCGGAAATTTTTTTGTTGTAAAGTAGTAAAAACGCGCATGTGCCTTTCTTAGGAGAAGTTTAAACTCTTCATATATTTAGAGAATAACTTACAAAAAGGTATCTTCCTGTCTCCTCATTTTTCTCAAAAAAGTTTTTTTTGACATTTGTTCGAGACTGCGTCTGCGAGTTCGCCGTCGTCTGCACACAGCGCGGCCAGCGGCGTCATTTCTTTGCCTTTATTTTGCTTTCTTAGCTTGAGCTTGTATTATTTTCCCAAATTTACCGAATCTCTGTATTCTACGCCGCTTACGTTCCAGCTACGTTCTGAACCAAGAGCTACCTTTAAAATGAAGCCACATACACGTCAAATTTCGATAGGCCCGTAGGGTTACCCCCCGTTTTGTTTGTACTTTTATGTATGTGTGCTTTTGTGCCTCTTACGATGGAAATCGAATCTCCCTAAGGCATCACGTAAGCCGCCAGCCCCCACATAAGAGATCGGGGCACATTCGGGCATCGCGTAAACTGTTTGCGTGTTGATGAATCAGAAACGACTCATGCGGGCCAGGAAGAGACTCTGCTGCTCGACCGAACCGTATTCGTCGACTACAATCTCCAACTGCCAAGGTAAGGCACTACGACGCAGTTGTGTCCACTGGGTAGCTTCCCGGTTTTGAGATAGATGGCTGCTGTTGCTAACTGCGCGATTCGCGTGTCTTACCCGATTCTCACTTCGTTTTTATCCTTCGGCTTAGCGCTGTTGCCTCTCGATTGTGGCGAGATGATAGCCCTGATCGGGAAATTGTGCGATCGCAGATGCGGCCCTTCTGCTGAGGCTACACCTGGATTTGCGTAGCCAGCGCGTCGCCGGGGAGACCAAGTCGGCGCTGCAGATGTTGCGCTCCATATTCCCGTCGGACAAGTTCTTGGCCGGCTTTCCCGCTGTCGCTATGAGGCACCAGCTCTACGCCATGGTGCAGAGCAGAGTAGACGTTGACAAGGCCTTGGTAAGCCACCCCAGCCGGCATTGCTTTGTGCGACTATTGCCGTCATATCGAAGAAAGACGTTTCTGTTTACAGACACGGATGAACTGAGCCTTTTTGGGCATATTCGCTGTCACCAATGTTCCTTGCTGGAAACGTTTAGTGATTGCTGCATGGCCCTACAATTCTGGAGAATTTTGGCGTGCAGTTATATGTTCACGATGGGAAAAGAGCTACCAGAATGGAGACTTGGCGTGAACACAGGACAAAGTGCTACTAACAACTGAAGATTTTATTTTAGGAAGAAACATTCTTATTTAGCCAGAATGATTGTATACATCACAAAGCCAGACTAGTAGAGCTTTGTCCTGTGTTCTCGTCAAGTCTCCATTGTGGTGGTGCTTTTCCCATTATGAACTTATACCAACACATCCAAATGGCAGTTATATGTTGTTACTACCACGTTTGCGCATGTAGACCCTCCTTGTCTGTACCCTAGTCATAGATAGTGCAGCACTTTGCCCAGTTGCCTCTACAGCTATTCTGAGTATGTAACTCTGCGTGCAGTCTTTCTTCAGAGACGTCAGAGTTAAACCAAAACAGACATGCTCACAATTGGCTGGGCCTTTGCAGCGGGTCTTTATGTCTAGAATTTAGGTGCATATGCCATATCCTTTGCAAAAGCTCTTTAATATTTTGTGGCACCTTCATGCCTTTTTGTTCTCTTTAAATTTTTTGGCAAGTAAGGGCTTTGCAGAAAGGATGTGTTAGTCCAGAAACATCCATATGTGTTGAACTAAGCATCGCATTGAAATTTTATTTGCAAGAACACACAACAAATATATGCAAGAAACATTTCAGACCAATAGCCTAATGTTCCCAGTGGCTGGCCCAATACAGTGTACAACAAATTTGCCCAGTTCCTCATATATATATATATATACCGATAAATAGGTACAGTCACGCTCGATATGAGTTGCAACACGGGAGCGCATGGCCTGACGAGTCCAAAGACTGCCCATGGCTTCCACTAGCCCTTATTTCCATAACAAAACGCTGTTCTCGCACTCGGGGTTGATTCCAAATAATAAAGTATAATTTAGTTGCTGAAATGAAAACAAGTTGAAGCCATGCGCAATCTTTGAACTCATGAGGCCACGCGCTCCCGTGTTGCAAGTCATATTGAGCACGACTGCGTGTCCTCAAAAATAAAGGAGATGCAATATTTGCTCACTGACTTCAGAATTACTTTTTCTGCAGTGGCAGACATCTTTAGATGACTAGAGACATCAATTACCAAAGTAATTAGATAAAATAAATTAACATTTTAATTAGCAGAGACAGGCAGTCGGGTCAAGTGAGAGAATTTGAGTCATTCCTGCGTCCTTCCCCCCACTTTTTCTCTAAATCTTGAGTGCTGGGAGCTCACAGGTCTGGTGCAAGAGCACTGCGGTGTGGCAGTTCACCATAAAAGCCTTGTGCAGAGGCTAGCACTTTGGACATTGTCTCAGTATTCTGTCACTCCAGGCACCCGCCACTGTTAGCACAAGGCATCGCGCTGGTAAGCTTGAGAGTTTGATTCCTGGCCACAGCGGTTGCATTTCGATGGAAACGAAACGCAAAAGAATGCCCATGTACTTAGATTTATGTGCATGTCAAAGAACCCCAGTTGGTTGTTAGGATAAAAAGAATTCAGAAACAAAAAGAATATATATACATATATACAGTCCTGCATTTGGTAAGTTCAAAAGTTCTCATTTTAACTGAGCACACATACAATTGCAGTGCACACTTTCAATGTAGGTCACTCGGTGGTCATCACAAATATTAGTGTCTTCATAGAAACGTTGAAGTACTTTCATTGCTTTGCGATTTATCTGTGATGGCCATGGGCCTAGTATTTTCGCCAGTGAGAACGTTTGCTCCGAGTCCAGCAAGTGGAGTTCCTGTTTGAGCCGCTCTATGTGTCATTAGCTTGGAACAACCGAGTGGAAAGGGGTAGCCACAACAACCCCTTCATTTATATTTTATTTTAATAAAATAAAAAAAAAAAAGACCTAGGTGGTCAACATTAATCCAAAGTCCCCCGCTACAGCGTGCCTCATAATCATATCGTTATTTTGGCATGTAAAATCCTAGTTACAGTAAAAGCTCGTTAATTCAGATTGCACGGACTGGAAAAACTGTTCCAATTAACTGAATGCCGAACTACCAAAAGTATCAAGAAAACAATAAATGTCTGTTACATCAATGCACTTTCATTTTCTTTATGAATATGTAAATCCAGTAAATATATTGCATAACAGCAGTGTGAAAGTGGCTCAATTGAACCCCGTGTCTTAATCCGAAACGTGCTCTGAACCCATACCTTATTACATACCAACAACGCAATTGTGCATGGCGACCACGCCTTTCTGAAAGCCCGTGGCCATTTCAGCTGTCTGCGAATGCAGTTTTGATTCCTTTGCATCACACTTTTGTGGCGCTTCACAGTCGACGCGCTCCGAGCATCATCCGAATTAATCGGGTTGTGGCCAAATATGACCGAATTAATTATAGTTTGATGTCATTAAACAATGCATACGCTGGCCGGGACCAGAGAACACATCTGAATTATCCGATTTTCCTAATTAACAAGCTTTTACTGTATTATCATAGTCATGTCACTAGCAGGGCCACACATGACTCACTTGTGCAATGTGCCTGCAGACGGAGATGATGGACCGTCGCGAGGTACGAGTCTTCCAGCTGGGTCCAAACGAAACAGATGCGGCTGTGCTCTTCACAGAGGATTACCTCATTTACGTGCGGCAAAGGAGTGGACACAATCCAGCAGTAGGCAAGTAGCATTTATTGTATAATCTGTAACCTAATACATCAGTGCACATTCTTGTTAAAGCGGCCCTGTAACATTGTTCTACATTATCATATCACTCAGTCAGTTTTTATTGCTTGTGATGTATATAATGAAAGGTAATTTTTTATACAGGCAGGACTACAGGAGGGTTGTGGCAAGGGTCAGTTTTTTTTTTTTAACAGAAGCAGTTACCGATGAACTACAAGGAAATTGAAATATGAAAATTGCAATGGCTTTGTTGCAAATGTGTTCAACATGTTTTGTTTTTGTTTTTCATTATCCTGCTTACTTTTGTCATTGTAGATTATGGTGAACAGGTTGCTTTATAAATAATATAGCTGCCTCCTCGCGAACCTCCTGTCAAAAAAAATTGTTCGAACCCATCAAGTATAAACAGACGATCGCTTTCTCTTTCATCGACATGTCAGCGTATGTTCTGTGCACTCCTTTTCTTGCCCCTCGTCTTGTGATGCCCTGTTTCATTAAAATTGAGATGAAATTGTCGGGAGCATCCTGAAAGTTAGGGTGGCAGGGGCTGATATGCCGTTAGAAAGTAAGGTTGCCATGCATCATGGCTTCAAGGATTTTGACCTATTGGCTGCTACTGGTTCAGACACAAGCGACACTGGCACAGTGACAGCACCTTGTGTGTTGCCACAGTACCTAGATGACGTGGCACATGTCCTCTCTGATGGTTCGATGTCATGATGTTTATTATAAAATCAGCCTATACCTATCGCGCACACTTGCTACTACGAGCTGCATAGTCAATGATGACTTCTCCGAGGAAAGAGCAAGCAATTTTTGGCTGTTTTGAATGTAAAATTCGAATTCCCTGCTGCATGTAAAGCAATATTTGGTTCACGTGTTCACAGGAGCCTTGACTACAGGTTTGCAGTGCTTTTTCACTATGTTCAAAAAGTATTGTCGGCAGCCTTTGAGCCTTTCTGTCAGCTTACGACGCTGGTTTCAATATCAGATTTCTCTATTGAAACCAGCGTTTCTGGGCTTCCTTATCAGTGGAATCATGTCACGACCTGATGTGTTATGCACACTTATTAGTGGAAACATGTCGCAACCTGATGTGTGTGGGATCTGATCGTGTGTTCTTATTATCGCCGGCTCTCAGAGCACACGGAAGACAGCAGACGTGGTTGGTTCAACGAACACTTTCTCGTTTATTAAACATTTCTTTACATACGGCGAGCTCGCCGGCCGAATCCTATTACAAACTAGTTACTCGCTAAAACTTATATAATGACAATGAATATCCGGATAACATAAGACACACTCAAGACAACATAACACATAAAATACACCATAACATAAGACAGCATACGACAAGCAATAACCGCGAATGCGGCGTCGCGAGGACGCACGACTCACCACTACGAGGGGCCCCGAGGGAAACGAGCCGCGGTATCGTCCCCCTGCGGGACCCACCGCGGGAGCCGCCGTCCACGCCAGCCGCCAAATCCCAAGCGGCTTCCTTTTTCCCGCCCGGCGGCCGCGGCGGCCTCGCTCTCTTCTCTCCGGTGGCGTGGCCGTCACTCACGCGCAAACCCCAACGCTCGCGAGCCCAGCGCCACTGCCCCCGACGGCCTATCCGCGAGGCGCGCGTGCGCCATGAGGCGCAGACAACTTTACAGGGGCTGATAGCACCCCCACATGTGTTATGCACTCTTCAATGTTGGTGCCACCAACTGTGCACTTTAGGACGTCAATCCACAGTGCTTGCTCATTGGTGCAAGCTTGTGTGAATATGCCTTGGGTGTAGAAATGCCGCTGCCTTCTAAAGTTGTATCTGACCGTAGACAGATCTAATTTTAGCGAACACATGAATCGCTTGGCCATCATTGTAGGTAAATGTGTGATCACTGGAGCACCAACCCCTATCGCATGTTCAAGGCTATGTGATACCTGTTTATTTGTGCATTTTGTTGTACAATTGTGTTTGCAGGAGAAGTCCAGTTGCACAGTCGAACTCATCAAACAGAATATGCTAATTGAGTGCAGAGAAAAATTTTGTTCTGTTTTAGCGATGTTCAAGCCTGGAGAAAAGAATGTGCATGTTTTTGAACAGAAAATGTCGTAGTGTTGCATTATCTTGTACAGGAGCTGATAAGTAGCAGTTTTGTTTCAAGTTACTAAAGGCCCACTCTGCCTGTCTTATCAACAGAAAAGTTCCTGGAAAAGGTTGTTATGCAGTCCCAAAATGTCAGCTACAGCCACACTTGCTTGGCTACGGAGTACAGCCTATGTGATACTGAAATCAGGTGAGCCTACGTTCTTTCTCTGCTACCAGCAGATTTTTTCAATCAATGAATTCAAACACAGCTTTTGTTTAATTAATTATTTTCTTGAGCCAACTGGCACCACTTTTGCCAAATAATCATACAGGTTTGTAGGTAAAGATTTCCTCAAGCATTCAGCGTAGAATCTTGTTTTTAGCAGCGAAGATGTTTAGCAAATCGTTCCTTGTCCGGCGAACCAAAAAACTTTCATCATAAACGGGTATGTGCCACAGAAATTGGGTAAATCCCACTACTCGCCACTGGTCCACTAAAGATGAAGAAGGCAACAGTTAGCCCAACAAATGGCTGTGAAACGACGGCAGGGAGCCAAACACCTCGTATAATATATAATAATATAATAATAATAGTCTGGGGTTTTACGTCCCAAAACCACGATATGATTATGAGAGACGCCGTAGTGGAGGGCTCCGGAAATTTCGACCATCTGGTGTTCTTTAACGTGCACCTAAATCTAAGTACACGGGCCTCTACCATTTCGCCTCCATCGAAATGCGACCGCCGCGGCCGGGATCGAACCTGCGACCTTCGGGTCAGCAGCCGAGCAACCTCGAGTACATACAACGAGAGAATACTAAGAAACTGGAAAGGCAACGGCAGCGGCGAAAAGACCCCGAAACGATGGAGGGCTTTGCCAATGACGATGTGCCCGTAGATCTATGAGAGGTGCGAACGCTTGGTTTCAGCGAGAGTTCCTGTCTTTGTAGTTTAGACATCCGTGTCGCGTCTGTGGCTGTCTGTGGTTTAACTCGAGCCTCTCTGCGCTGAGAATCAACGTACTAGAAACAACCTAGTATCACGTAGCTAAGGCCTAGCAACGACCTAGAAGCAACCTAGAAACAACCAGATTAGTCTTCAGAATCGCCCAGTTTCACTGTTTCAAGCCTTGCACGGTTTAGTGCAAGCTTCGCCAATTTTTTTTTTTCTTTCTCTGTGTTTTGCAATTTTATGTTTACAATGCATTTGGTGGTAGACGACCATCCGCACCTCTAGGCACAAAGCTCTGTGTGTGCACGGGGCACTTCTGAGCTGGGTTCCGCTTACATTGTTTGCACATCCAACACAGCTAAAGGCGCAAAAGTATTGCACAAAAACTTTGGATGTGCAGTAGAACGCCTCTAAACTGTTTTTTACAGGACTGCAAAAAAAAAAAAAAGAAGAAGAAGAAAATGCAGTAGCCGGAAAACGTAACGTGCAAACACGTGGTCAAAATCAGGAAAAAGTGCTGCTAAATAATAAAACAGATGCACTGCACACAGCTTTACCTCAGGTCAGGGGCGTAGGCAGAAAGAAATTTTTTTCGGGGGGGGGGGGGGGGGGGGGGCACCTTTTTGATCTGAAGTGGAGGCTAGGCAGGCAGATGGGGAGGAGAGTAATATTGTGCATTGTATGCCATGGCAAAAAAAAATTTTGAGGGGGAGCACGGGCCCGGTGTGCCCCACCTTGGCTACGCCACTGCCTCAGGTAGAGACATGATGTACGTTCTGTCTCGCAAGGTCATTCATCGTTGAAATTAAAAGGTAGCGAAAAAAAAAAGGACATGTTCACATGGAAGGGTACGGGGACAAGCGCAAACTCGCAGTGTTTATGCATGGGCATAATCAGTGGTTCCACCCATGAGTAAACAATATAAACACTGTGAGTTTGCGCTTATCCCCGTACCCTTCCTTGTGGAATGTGTCCTTTCTTTTTGCGCAACCTTTACATTTCGAATATGTTAAACATACTAGGCCAGGAACAAGTTCTACTAGAGTCAGTCATCTCATCGTAATGACCTTTAGCCGGTGGGACGCAAATGACGTTGCTCAACATGATCCACTGCGGAGAGGCATCACAGATGCGCTCGCTCAGAGCCTTGCCACTGCGGTACTACATGACTAGGCGAAGATTTGATGGCTATTTCTTCAGCGCTTGATCTCTCAGTCTAGCCGCACAGGTGGCCCAGCCGGTGCACAGTCTGTGTGTGCGCTTCTGCGCAAGTGACAGGCTGAATCCAATCATCCATAGATATAGCTGTGAAATCTCAAGTTAAGGGAGGCCAGATCAGCATGTTATAGAGAAGCCAAAGTTGTCACCATTGCTAACTACTTCACAGACCATAAGACCGTTTTCGTCGGCGTTCGAGAAACACAAAGAGACTCTTCCTCAAATCTGCATTGAAGCCGAACTTTAATAAAATACTGTGTGTATAGTCCTTGTGAAACCAAGCCACACATACCTTTTGGACGTGGTAACCAGATTTACAAGAGATAAACCTGCGCCAATTTTTTTCCCTTTCATAACCTTTCGCTACCTTACGGGGTTCCGCTGGACAGACTTGCAATATTCAGTGGTGTTCTTGGTAGTACTAATGCAAAGAAATCATTTTTCTCCTTAGTGTTCCTTTAACAGCACTCTCACATTTTGTGAAATGCCCTTTGGCTGTGTGCTTTCAGCCCGTTATATTTAACTTTCGGTGTGTCCTTGCTTTGCAGTGAACTGGAGCACTTGGGACTGCTTGTGCCACGTGGGATAGGCAACGACGGGTACCACTGGTGGCTCGGTGTTCCCGGCACAGCCTGCTTCCTGTGGACGCTCGTCCGTGGTCGCTGCCGCCCTCCTCCAGACACTCCGAAGGTCAAAGCACCAAGAGCTGTCACGTGCCGAGTTGGAGAGTCGGCGACTACCCCGCGGGACCAAGCTGGGCATTGGGTATTTCGTCTACGATGCCATAGGGGCCAACCTTGTGACTTGCGTGAAGACAACGTCCGGAGATGTGCTCAGGTTGAGAGAGTGAGGGGAAGAGGACATGTACATAGTCTGACTGTGAGTGTTTGTGCGTGGAATGCGCGTTATGGACCAACGGGCAACGGTGAAAATCTGTGTGGAACACCACTGTGTCGAAATCTATGGATCCCGGTCTCCTTTGTGCCAGAGGACAGTATGAAGTCATCTAGGAATATAATTCTGCCATAAAGAAAGCCCTTTCATTCGGGCACTGAGCTGTTCAGTCTTTTTTTTTTTCGTGAACACCAACATTTATTAAAGCTATTCCAACTCCGAGCGCCTCTGGGCATTGAGACGTAGAAAAAAGGTAGAATCTCTTGAAAGTTTTCTGACTGATGCATAAGAATGAGTTTCTAGGAAACTGTGACTGTGGCCTTCCCTGGAACCTGGTTGTGTGGCAGCATCGGCAAGGCATGTTTCAAGTTTTCGCCATCGCCTGAGACCCCATGGAAGACGCATCTCACAACCACTAAAACACGTGTTTGGCATTAAGTTTTTGCAACAGTGTGCCTGCATCAAAATAGGGGTTGATCAGAAAATGAGAACACGGTACCCTGCTTATAAGAGACACGGCATATAAGGGACAAGAACTGCTCCCAGTGCGTCTCTCATAAAGGGATTCATCTGTATTTCAACAAATCCTTCATAAAAATCAAGTGTTCTCTTTTCGCATTTCTTCCGTTCCACTGGTACAAAACACTCGCATTGTTCAGATACATTTGCGCTTAGCAAGCACAGTAGGTAAGACGTTTGCCTTTGGTGCAATGGGCCTCAAGCTCGAAACCCAACACCGCGAAGAAAGCTAGATTTTCTTTTTTGCACTGATTAGTCTTACATGACAGAGGGATGGACAGAGAGGCAGTTTTCTGGTCAAGTCAGCGTAGAAATGCTTATGCACTTTAGAAATTAAACCCCTAGCTGGTGCTCATTTACTGAGCTCGGCCCGCCAGCGATCGCCTACATACGGCCAACATATAGCCGTGGTTATTCAGTGATCCTGCATATGACAATCTGATGTCATGAGGAAAGATGAGAAAATATATCGAAACAACATGCGCGGCAAGCACTTTAGTTGTAGTCCTACGGCGACGACCGCGCGAGCGACGCCTATGGCGACTGCCGCACTAGCGCCCTTACGGAGGACGTCAGGTGAATATCGAAACTTACTTTAAGGTGTGCTTTCTGTTCATGCTATAAACAGCACAACTACGCGGTAAAATGGCAAAGCTTACCTGAATGTCCTCAGTATACGAATGTGTGTGATAATGATCGCACTTTCTTTAATGAAGCAAACCTCTCCATACCTCATTTCTTGGTGTTTCTCATTTAGTGTGACTGCTTTAATTGTCAGTTCACGTGTATTTCAATAGGAACCTTCTAAGCTAAGCTTTCCCCCGATGTGTTTGCTTCCCCGCAATACATGGAGAGCAGCAGTCGAAAAAGTTGAGGCTTTTATCACCCATCGCTCAACTTTTGCCTGACGTCACACTAAACATTGTGTTCTGTATGAGCAGCTACAACGCACGACCGGCAGTCAAAACGGCGCTGAAAGAGCCAGCAACGGCGACACCTACCATCTCCACTAGTCGCAACAGCAAGTTGGCTTCCCCCCCAATACAGACCGCGGGAAAATATTTAGGGCCGTTTCTGACAGCTGTGGAATGATAAATACGCATAGTGAGCCCATCGCGCAAGCCGTGACGTCAGACAAAAGTTGAGCCTTATCAAGGGTGATAAGCACCTAAACTTTTTCGACTGCTTTTCGACATCTATCGCGGTGAAGCAAACGCATCAGGGCAACCTTTAGCTCGGAAGGCTTGAGCTTATAAGCAGAGAAGGTCGATCGTTGCAAGGTGTGACGTCAGACAAAAGTTGAGCCTTATCAAGGGTGATAAGGGCCTCAACTTTTTCGACTGCTTTTCGACATCTATCGCGGTGAAGCAAACGCATCGGGGCAACCTTTAGCTCGGAAGGCTTGAGCTTATAAGCAGAGAAGGTCGATCGTTGCAAGGTGTGACGTCAGACAAAAGTTGAGCCTTATCAAGGGTGATAAGGGCCTCAACTTTTTCGACTGCTTTTCGACATCTATCGCGGTGAAGCAAACGCATCGGGGCAACCTTTAGCTCGGAAGGCTTGAGCTTATAAGCAGAGAAGGTCGATCGTTGCAAGGTGTGACGTCAGACAAAAGTTGAGCCTTATCAAGGGTGATAAGGGCCTCAACTTTTTCGACTGCTTTTCGACATCTATCGCAGTGAAGCAAACGCATCGGGGCAACCTTTAGCTCGGAAGGTCGATCGTTGCAAGGAGTGACGTCAGACAAAAGTTGAGCCTTATCAAGGGTGATAAGGGCCTCAACTTTTTCGACTGCTTTTCGACATCTATCGCGGTGAAGCAAACGCATCGGGGCAACCTTTAGATCGGAAGGCTTGAGCTTATAAGTAGAGAAGGTCGATCGTTGCAAGGTGTGACGTCAGACAAAAGTTGAGCCTTATCAAGGGTGATAAGGGCCTCAACTTTTTCGACTGCTTTTCGACATCTATCGCAGTGAAGCAAACGCATCGGGGCAACCTTTAGCTCGGAAGGTCGATCGTTGCAAGGAGTGACGTCAGACAAAAGTTGAGCCTTATCAAGGGTGATAAGGGCCCCAACTTTTTCGACTGCTTTTCGACATCTATCGCAGTGAAGCAAACGCATCGGGGCAACCTTTAGCTCGGAAGGTCGATCGTTGCAAGGAGTGACGTCAGACAAAAGTTGAGCCTTATCAAGGGTGATAAGGGCCTCAACTTTTTCGACTGCTTTTCGACATCTATCGCAGTGAAGCAACGCATCGGGGCAACCTTTAGCTCGGAAGGTCGATCGTTGCAAGGAGTGACGTCAGACAAAAGTTGAGCCTTATCAAGGGTGATAAGGGCCCCAACTTTTTCGACTGCTTTTCGACATCTATCGCAGTGAAGCAAACGCATCGGGGCAACCTTTAGCTCGGAAGGTCGATCGTTGCAAGGAGTGACGTCAGACAAAAGTTGAGCCTTATCAAGGGTGATAAGGGCCCCAACTTTTTCGACTGCTTTTCGACATCTATCGCAGTGAAGCAAACGCATCGGGGCAACCTTAGCTCGGAAGGTCGATCGTTGCAAGGAGTGACGTCAGACAAAAGTTGAGCCTTATCAAGGGTGATAAGGGCCTCAACTTTTTCGACTGCTTTTCGACATCTATCGCAGTGAAGCAAACGCATCGGGGCAACCTTTAGCTCGGAAGGTCGATCGTTGCAAGGAGTGACGTCAGACAAAAGTTGAGCCTTATCAAGGGTGATAAGGGCCCCAACTTTTTCGACTGCTTTTCGACATCTATCGCAGTGAAGCAAACGCATCGGGGCAACCTTTAGCTCGGAAGGTCGATCGTTGCAAGGAGTGACGTCAGACAAAAGTTGAGCCTTATCAAGGGTGATAAGGGCCTCAACTTTTTCGACTGCTTTTGGTGCTTTGCTATGGGTGCTATGCCATGAAAAGTAAGCTGTAGCGTGTGAAAATTTCGTATTTCTCGATCGAGTTTTTGAAGATTCGTCGAATTATATCAAAATTGAATTTTTTTAATCTAAAAATGGTAAGCCTATAGCCTATGGAAATTTCGTATATTTCCAGTTTTTGAAGATTCGTTGAATGTTATCAAAATTGCAATTGGGTCCATTTTTCTGAAAAAGGTAAGCCTATAGCCTTTGGAAATTTCGTATTTTTAGTTTTTGAAGCTTCACCGAATTTTGTCAAAACTGAATTTCGGATCCATTTTTCTGAAAATGGTAAGCCTATGGTCAGCCTTTGAATATTTCGTATTTTTCCAGTTTTTGAAGATTCGTCGAATATTATCAAAACTAGATTTTGGATCCATTTTTTTTAAAAAAGGTAAGCCTTTGGCTTTTGGCAAAATTGATTTTTTGAGCATTTTGTTTTTACCAAAATGATCTCCAGAATGCACACCACCATACCAAAAAGAAAATTTTATTAGGCAAATCTAGTCGAGGTCATAGTATGGCACGTCCTCTTCAGACTGGAAGAAATCAAAATGAGCACTTTTATGCTTTGAGCACAGACTGATGTTCATGACAACTAATGTTTTATTGTGCTGCTACAATTCCTACTACTGTATCTACCTGTTGATTGTCCATAATCTTTACCACTCTTACTATAATGCCTTACATCTGAAATTCAGAATGCACAAGCAGTATTAGCTACAATCTGCCATTTGATGGAAAGACTCAAAATACTACAAGAAAAAGTCTTCTAGCAACAAGAAACTAACTGCAGAATGCTATGCGAGATAATGGCCCACACTCATGAAGGAAGCAGTCTGAAATATAAGAACAAGGTCGGCAACATGAAGCTTTATGCCAGGCAACCTATGGAACTAGTGTCTGTTTAGGAGTTCAATCTGTCTGAAGCAGCAGTGAGAATTTCAACATATGCATGTAATCCTTCACCTTAAATCTATAAACACAGTACATCTAAAAAAAGTTTTTACATGGCAAGATGTCTCATTAGAATTGTGGCCCATGTTTGGTGATAAGCAAATTAAACAAAGCACACTTTTACCAGTCGAACTGGCACAGAGGGTTTGTTTGCAACAGATGCCATGTTCCAGAGGATAAGTGAATGTGAAGCCCTTAGACATGCACAGTGGGGTGGGGGGGTGGAGGTGGAGATGGTCTTGCAACTTCTGTTTTGCAAGCAGCATGTAGACATTGGTGTCGGCGGGGGTGGAGCGGTGCAAGCAGGGCACTTGCCCCTTCCATGCAACACCAGCGCTTGCCCCACCCAAGCCACACCAGCACTCTCCCATGACAAAATCCTGCCGACGCCCATGCATGTGGAAGCTCTTATCTCAGTTGAAATGACAAACAGCCCTGAAAACATTGACCATGTCGCTGCAGACCTTTGTATATTGTTGCAACTGCGGTAAAATATTTAAAGTTTCTCAAATAGTAGAAATTACCTACGTGAAATAGGCACAGGACAGAACTCTTCACCTGTCTGGTTGGAGCACCAAAAAATAGTTTTCCAGATTTATAGGGATTGCTTGAAGAAATCTGCATGCAAGGGATGTTCTGACTGGACAAGTAAAATCTGCATAAATTGTTCTAATGCAGCCACAGTATGTCAAATGCCATTCTCATTCTCTCAAAATCGGCCAGCTGCCATTTCATTTGGGGCTACAAAAATTGAAATTGGAATCACTCCAAATCCAAAGGTGTCGTTCTTTTCTGGCCTTGCGAAACAATTCTGGAATCCTTCCAAATCCAAAGCCACCATCCCATTTCGGGCTAAGAAATTGATTCTAGAATCATTCCAAAATTCAGGACAACCTTTGTCTCGAGGCTACAGGCGTGCCTTGCGTTGGCCATTGCACAGACCGACATGCGTCACAAAGTGCAATTGTGCACGCAACTACAACGTCACCCTAGGCCTGGCTATGCAAATTCAGTTAAGAAGTCTGCATGCAAATTCTTGTTTTGTTAAAACTATCACTCAGTGGAACCTTCTCTCACATGAGCAGCTGCACGGTGTTAATAATGTTTTTTTTTTTTTTTTTCAAGTTTGTAACCTCTCTGTTGCAACATTCTTTTGCTAAATGGGGAGATGTCTGAATAAATAATAAAGGATCACATACAACCTTTTACAATTTCCTTTGTGCACCCTAACTTGTAAGACTGCCACAAAAGTCACCCTCTAATTGCCTGCTGGCTCAAACTCTGCTTCATTTGTAAAGGCATCAGCGCCGCCTGTGAAATAAAAACTCATGCCTGACCTCTGATGCAGTCCATGGCTATAAATCTATAACACGCGAGTTTTAACAATGGCCTGTACCTACCTTCCGCTTTGACTGAGCGGGCTGAACAAGTGCCACCACATTGGTATAAGCCACTCAAATACCAAAGTCGCAGTTCATTCATTACAAGTGAAATCTTCACAAGTAGCCGTACAGCACTCAGAAAGATGAGGAATCAATTATAGGAAGAGACAACCTGAATAGAGACAAATTTGCAGCCAACATTGATTCATGTTGACCTGGAAGAAAGGGGTTGGCTCAACAACTAATGCTTGTCGATTGATTCATGCATTATACATAAACTCAGTTTTATGCATACGTATCAAGCACATAAAAAGATTGTAAAATGTATTAAGTATACACTTCAAAAGTTCAGAGAGAAAACTAAACGATTTACCTCTCCTCCCCGTTCTTCTTTCTTAATTTGCCTTAGGTACCAAAGCAGAACAACCCACCCGTTTTCCTTCGGTGTACAAGGTCACATAAATCACAGCTCTCTCACATGTCAATACAGTTGTTGCTTATCTTTTCCGAGTACTCCCCCAAATGTTAAGCATTCCTTCAAAGGCAGTATATGTGCAAGTATAATATTCTGTGTTCCTGAATAGGAACCTGACATATAATGCTACAGGTGAAACAAAGCCATGTGCTATTACTAGGGATGTGCGAATAGTAAGTTTTAGGTTCGAAGCGGATATTGATTTGGTTGAATGGAAAACGGTATTTGACTAGAAGACATCCCGAAAACAGCACACATCAAAATCAGTATGGGAAGAGACTACAAGGTTTTATCTGTTCGATCAATTTCTTCACAGCACATGATTGTCCTCGCACTATAGAGTTTTCAATAGTCTCCTCCAAACACTTTCAAAAATATTCAGACAAGTGTACATTTTTTTGTGAATCTGAAAGACACCCCTTACCGATCTTCTGCGTTCAGCTTTGACCTGACCGTTCATTCCTCATGTACACTGGATTCAGCAAGGTTAAGACATTTTGAGTCAACTTGAAGCAATAAGCATTTTTTATGTTATGAAAGTGTTTACCAAATGCTAGAGATGTAATCTATTCAACACAATACTAGATAAGCGATAGATGCTGTAATAGATAGACTGTGAACACATATTACGCAAAACAGTTTATTTGCATGATTCTCGCATATTGTAGAGGGCCAATTCTTCCATGAAAGACGCAAACAACTTAGTGACAAGCAAATGCCAGCCTTGAATACCTGGTCGATGAATTAGTAATGACCTCATGGAAGTGAAGAGGAGGGCACAAAGTTGGAAAATGATAAATTTTGATTGTCCAGTGAAACAGAAGAGCCAATCCAACTTTAGAAGCCTCCGCCCCATTCATGCAGCTCATCAAAACACCGTAGCTAGCATTTCCATATGCATGATTCTTGCACATTGTAGAGGGACAATTCTTCCATGGCCCGTGAGTACAGCTAAGAAATGAGACTTAAAACAACCTGCCGTGTTAGACATTGGGTTTATAAAAAGGTTACTTTGCTGTCGATTTGGTGGTGCAGTCCACATTTCAGAGCTAGGTAACCGATCAAAAACTAGGTTTGTGCAGACTACGGAAAAGCAAGTGTGAGTTTAAAGAAGTCACATTTGTGTATGTATTTTGTTGCAATGTAATTAAATTTCAGTTAGTCAGCAATTGTATCGTCTTCTTTTTTAGTCTGTGTTTGGTACTTTACATGATGAAATTACATCTGGCATGTAAAACAGAAAGAACAACATTGTGGAGAGTATGGTGTAAGCGATTAAGCAGTGTTACTCGGTCACAAACGAGATTTTCAGATAAATTGGTATTGGTAGCAGCTAGCTAGACGAGAACATCAGGTGATTGCTGCATGATATTGCGCCTGTCGACAAAGCCGCTTCAAGACGCCATTCAAACGTGGGATCCTCTGCCGTGGAGCCCAACATAGTCTCTTCACCATCTGCAAAAAGTGGTAGCGTGTGTTCTTGTTAGATTTTATGCATTAAGTGGACATGTTCCACGGCATTCTCTGAACAGTGCCAATGCATGAGCAGACGATACATGAACAGACGACGCGTAAGCAGACTATGCATGAGCAGACGAAGCATTCGCAGACACCGGGGGTGCACGACACAGATGCAGTCAACAGCGCAAGCAGATGCACCGCAATCACAGACGTTTCTAGGAGAGGAGATGAACAGCAGAGCATCAGCACACACGACAGACAGACAGCGGAAGCAAGCTACCACAGCAACCATTCTGGGATACCTGTACCCAACCAACAAACACAACAGTACAGACAAGGACGTGCACCCAGACAGGATCACTACCACAATGTACTTCATTCATGCATTAATATGTCGACAGACAAAGTTACCAGGCACCCTGAACAACCTAAGAACTTCCTAAAGTGTTGTTCTAAATCACCATCATCATCAGCCTATCTCACTGCAGAATGAAGGCCTCTCCCAATGATCTCCAAGCCACCCTGTCCGCCACGACCCGATTTCATTTTATGCTGGCAAATTTATTTATTTCGTCGTTCCACCTAACTTCTTGCCGTCCTCGGCCATGCTTCGCATCCACTCTGGCGCTCTAACAGACCATCTGTTATCTGTCCTGGACATCATTTGATATGCCCAGTTTCATCTTTTTCCTCTTAATATGATACCTTGTAAAGTTATTTTAGCTTGTTTCGCAGAAATTGTTGCATCAACGTTGGCATCAGTGTCGTTGGTTGTGAGTGCCAAATCGATGTTGTCCATGAGTGAAAATTGAAGATAGATGCAAATAAATAAATAAAGATGTTCTGTCCGGGGGAGATTCGAACCCATGCCTTCTGTGTGGCAAGCAGGTGTTCTACCATGGAGCCACGCCAATGCTTGAAACTGCTTCATAAGGAAACACTATAAGAATGTCATGCAGTGGGTGGTGTTGCCTTAACGCATGTAATTGTGTGGCAAAATCGTAGAATCGCACCAGTTGCCAAAACATCTTAACTGCGCAAGGAGTGGTGGTTTAAAGCCGCCCAACCATTACAAAGTGTGCAGGAATCTCCAAAAGGTCAGTGAAGAAAAATTTTAAAACTCTGAAAGTATCTGAAATAGGAGGGTAATATTTTGCCAAGTTCATAGTACAGTAGCATCAAACGTGTGCGCCAAATTTCATCGCAATAGGATTAAAAATGAACATGTTCGTTATGATCCCCACATCTCCCCACCTCATTACAACAAAATTGCACCTTCCACGAAAATTACATGGTTATATACAAAAGTTTGTTATAACCAGAAATTTGCTGTTACCAATAATTCGTCACATCGAGGTTAAAGTGTACCTATATACAAGACCTGGTGCTCCTTGATGTACACTCAAAGTATGGTAAGCAATGTTTTTTCATTCCACATCCCATTGAAGTGTAACCATCAGGGCAAGCAAATGAGCGTGCACTATCATGCACAGTAGCAGAACATCACAGCCAATCAACCGTGATAATGCGAGGCTAAATGGAAACGTATTAGCACAACGAAGCAAGCAGAGTTATGGTTTTCAGATGCAGTATGCAAAAGGTCCTGTTGGCAAACAGTATGATGCATAGCTTCTAAAAGTGCAAAGAGAAAAAACAAGCACGAACCACAGAAGAAGAACAAAGGACAAGTGCTATTTTCATTTGATTGCGTTTAGCGCACAGTTGATTGTGCTGACAAGCAAGAAGCTGCACTTCTTAGAATCCGTGCATGTCATAGTTAAAGCGACCGACAACTGGCCAGAACGTGGTATTAGATCCTGGTATAAACGAAAAGACCGTAAAATATAGTGACCGATTCCAGCATCCTTCTCGTGTTGCGAATATGATTTATATTTTTAAATCTTGAGTAAAAGTAACAAAAACCGGTACGTCGCGCAGCCTAGCGGAAGAGCCTTGAAGCTGGATTATGAAGTCGATCACTTTGCTGTACGTAGTCTGATGCCATAATTAGTCCTCAAAGTTAGTGTATGTATATTATTATCCAGCCCCACTCAATTCTGTGCTGCTTACGAGGTAAAAGGAGCTGCACGGTGAGAAGTGGCGCTGCATTCGCGGTCGCCAGTGGACCATGTCGAGCCGCAACACATGTGCGCGAAGTGCACGCGTGCGCAGTAACTGACCGCGCTCGAACACGAACCGCTCTCGCGCTCACTGTTTGCAGCACATGTTGTCTCGTGTGTATAATGACTTCATATTCACCGCAGATGGAAAAATTCTGATTACAAATGTTTCGCGGCGTTTTCCACTTTACCATTCTGTGATTAGGCACTCTGACCGGTGAGCTTACCGTTGCGCTGAAGAAAATAGGTAGCATGAAAATTGGTTGTCGGTCCCTTTAATGCATTGCTTAGTTTCCGCACATGTTGATGCAATCGATAGTGACTATGTATTAATTTTATTTTTTGAACGTTTGCTGGTACGTATGTTCTTGACACACGTTTACATGAGTGGACGCTTCCCTGGCGATAGTATATCTTTATACGTCTCTCGTTTTGTGTTCTTTAGCTTTTTCTGCTCTTCCTTTCCTGTAGGGGGCTACACCCACATACATGGTGTTATCTGACATTAAAATCTTGTAGCGCTTGTCCAGTGTTCTTTATCCATGGTTCAAGTTTTTCTGCACTTTCAGAAGCTATGGATCAGTACTAACTATCCCGATCACAGGGCCTGCTAGGTATGATGCACTTACGCTATCCTGCTCAGCTTCTTCATTGTCACTGGTGATGCTGTCGATGTTGGAGACAACTTCTTGTGGAGGAGAAGGCTTCAAAGCCTGCGAGGTGCCTGCCAGCAGGGTCTCCGTCGGGTCACTTTGCAGCAGACTCCCCGTCAAGGCCTCGGAAGCCTTTGTTAGCTCCAAGTCAGCTAGGCCTTCTACTATGCCGCCTCCCAGAGCCAGTTCAACTCGATCCTCGGGGAGGACTCCTCCGACTGTGACGAAAAATCCTCGCAAATGGATCTTGTCTCAAAAGACACTGGAAGAAAAGAAAAAGAGCAAAAATTAAAAAATGAATAAAATAAACTTGCAATGCAACATAGTGTCCTCAAAATCTGTCGGGGCATTTGCTGCCATGATTGAAAAATTCTTTGATCAGCACGTTGCCCCACTGTAGAATACGATGCAACTACTGACGGAGTGAATGTTTATCTGTATGCTGCTCGCAGTTCTTATGCAGAACTCCATGTGTCTAATGTGCACCCTTTCCCGTTACCCTGTGCTGTTTTCGATTTTCTGAATATTGTATTTAATTTTATTTTTCATTCTTGGATCTGATGTATTCTTAGCAATCTGTGCCTTTTGCTATTTTTACTCACACTCCTGTAAGAGCCAATCAAGGCTTACAGTATCAATAAAATAAACAAAATAAAACTAGCAATCTGGGCTAGCATACTTCAAACTTTATCCCATTTTGTTTTTGTTTTACATTCACCATTAGCCCTTCCTGATTGGTTAACTCCACCTTTTTCACGACGCCCCAAAGCGTACACTATGCCCTATCGGAAAAGTCACGAAACGTCTCATTATCTCGGAGGCTCTGCTTCTGGCAGTACCGGTTGTCCTGGCCCCTACCAAAACTGGCAGAGGCGGGCGGATTGGCAGAAAGCTTTGTAGCTGTGCCCATCTTTACTGTCAATCAAATAACAACCACAAACTATGAAAACCAACAGTGATAATTAAGAGTATGCAGATATTATGCTAAATTCTGCTGAAAGAAAACATCAAAAAAAAGAAAAAGAAAGAAAGGAGAAAGTGGAAATGTGAGGAATAGTGGGCGAGTGCCCCCAACATAGAACAGAATAAGAAAATGGTGGCTAATTTTGTTCTCAGAGAACAGATATGGCTACATGACTATGTAAAATACAATCATAAACAAAAAATCCACAGCATGTTACACTCTCTGTAACACATGAAGGCGAGAACCTCCCACACACTTGGTAATGCGTTAAGTTATACGACTGGGGACCACACTTCTTGCAAGATATGAGCCATAGAGTGACAGACACACAATATATTAGTTTGACCTTCTCAGTTGATTGCTTTGTTCCTCTGATACAATAGCACTTATCAAAATTAACATCATCCAACCTCTCAAGCTTAGGAGATAGAAGCAGAGACAAATTCCTTAAACTACTTTAAACTAACAATTTATCCCTAGGCCCATTTCTATATCTATTGCAGTTATCTATGAGAACTACACACCACCGTAGACATGGTGCATGAACAGCATACTTTGCTAGAACAAACACATTTAAAGTATTTCCTCCTACTATAACCTTATGGCATTGTATAAGTGACTCAAGATCCCAAGCTTATAGTAACATTTTTTTTCAAGATTATTTTCATTGGTTGTAGCATTTGTTATCCTCCCTGCTTGGACCACACGTCCACAGTATCCTATAAATAAAAATTTTTAAATCCACACACAATCTCCTTTGGGAGTTGTCTAAGTGATGCGTAAGCATAGAGTTTTAGTATTGGAGGTTGCAGCCTTCCCAAGAACATTGGTTTCAGGCGTCATCGCAATTCCGTCTTTTATCTTCCTTCTAACATTTGTCATTGTCTGGAATGGCAGCGCTGAAGGCTCAGTGCGTGACCACTGAAACGCGCGTTTGTCGTCAAATTTTCGCAAGGTCAAAATTTTCCCGATTTGTACGATCCTACATGTCGACCTTACATGTTGTCCTACGGAGGGCTTTTATTCCACCACCATGAAATACAACGAGGACTTCACAGAAAGTGTTATCCTTTTGCATTTGTTCTGTACCGTGGGTACAGCGCATTCATGTGGTTCAGACATATTCACATTCTGTAAGCGTCAGTGTGTAGTAACCCAGTAGTTAAGAGACTCGCCTTTGGAGCTTGGGGGCTCAAATTCAAACCCAGCCCTGATAAGAAAATTTATTGTTTTATTTGACAAGTTCTGCAGATTGGGCAATTTGGTGCATCATAATCTCGTTTTGCTATAGTGCAGCTCAGTTTCAGCCTGAAGGAAAGATACAATAACAAAGAAGGAAATGATAGGCAACAGGATGAGCGCTAAACTTCCAACTTGTGTTTATTCCATAGCCCTATAAAACATTATATGGCTCGCTTACAGCACAAGTGATGCCACACACATGACAAAAAAAAAAAAAAAATTAAATTATTTGCTTATGGTGATGATTGTATTGCATGACTGAGGGATGGACAGTCGTAAAGTGTTTCATCGTGTCTGTATAAAAAAATACTTACGCATAAACAATACTTATTCATAGAATGCATAAGTCATGATTGACAAATCAGGGAAAAAAATGTCAACAGAAATCAAGTGCGTGGATAACATTTTAGTACCTTTTGATTAGCAGCTACTACCTTTACTATCTTGTCACCACAATTCGAAAAAAAAGTAAGATCCATAACTCAGATGAAGTTCTCCGAATAGTGCACACGAAACTCTTACTCATTTGACGAAGCACACAGGTGTCGTCATCTTCCGCATCGCTGGCGGGCTCGCAGTGTTGTTCTTTCTGCAGCGTGTTTGCCCACGACAACAGGTCAGGACGAGTATAATCAAAGGCGTCTCTCTTGGGTATTCGAGCTGCCTTGAGCTGTTCTTCAGCTGTATCGATGCCAGGCCCACTGTATCGAGTATCTGCGAGTCAGAACAACTCTCACTGATGCCACATGCAGAGTCATTACGACTACTAATGTGTGAAACAGTGCAGCAAGACAAAAGGAGATACAGTTAAACCTTGCCGTAACAAAGTCTCTCTGACGTAAAAACAGTTTCATTATAACCAAAAGTTTGTTTTAAGCATATATATACTTAACAATGTTTTAATGCCAAGACTATTTTTCATTTCGTTATAACTGATAATTTGTTATATATTTTCATTTGCTACATCGAGGTTCGACCATGGAAAGGGATACAACTCAAGCCTCAATACTTTTCTAGAAAGCATATAACATGCACATGCACATGCACCCCCCCCCCCCACACACACACATACAAAAAGGAGAATCTTGGAGAAATACAGAAAAGTCGTGTCAACAGCAGTCATTCTTGGCACAGCATAGTTTAAAGAGAAAAAACAGTTTTAACCATGTTAGCAAATTACCCTTTCACAGCACCAAAGGCATCACCCTTGCAGCAAGGAGACGCTCGGTAAGCGAAAAACATGTGAAAAGAAAATGGAGGTGGCAGCACCACCTTGAAGTTCCAGCACCAACTGCCATGACATCATAGGTTTGGACAGCATCTACCAAAGTCTACATGATTCTAAATTGATAAAGATGAAGTAGATTGCCTGCTGAAGGGACCAGAGACTTAACATACCAAGTATCAGGAAATTTCAATCGGGCAATGCGGAGTTATGGTGCGAAATTTAAGAGTAAAACATTAACCTTAATTTTTTTCTTCTATAAGTAAACCTATGATGGTGAAATGAGCAATAGTAGAGTTTTCAAAGGACAATTTATCAATCTAAACTTATTGTTTTGGTTTAGTGTCCCTTTAACAAAGCGCTACACAGATTCTTGTACAAAGCTTCCACATTTTGATATAGCCTAAAAAATTACCACAGAAAGCCCTGGCACTGTACCGTTTGGTTTATCCATTGGATTAGGATTAATGTGTGGCTATGTCTGATTGAAGTACCTGTTGCTTCATATGATCTTGCAAACATCATTAACTACATGTGATGTCTGCAAATTTTCAAACATTAAGTGGAAAAGTACCTTTTTGCAAATCTGTGCGACAGATTTATACATGCACACATGACCGGTAATTGTTGCTTAAACACGAACTCGGTGTTCGCTTTCATATTGATCACAACTGTAATGTCTATCATTTGCATGCTGGCTAAGCCTTCATACATGCAGCGCTCATAAACACTTGCGTAAGAGTACCCGATAGTGATTTTTAAAGAAAACTTTAAATCCTTTGGCAAAATTCACAATGAAAACGCACCACGCGCTGATGCCGGCTGGCATGGGTATAGTGGCAACTGGGCAGCACGGTTCCGTGACTTGCGGGAGGTGGTGCGAGGGCGGGCTCCCATTGGCTGCTTCACCATTTGAACTGTCTCTGTCATTTGCTGGTCAAGAGAAGAAAAAAGAAACAATGTGACAAGCAACAGATTCCTGATTATCCAAGGTAGTCATGATGTAATGTGCATTAATTGAAACAGCTGTGCTCCCATACGTGCACAGCCACAGAAAATGTGGTTCTCGATCAACATTCCACAAAAAGAACTTTTTGAACGTTAAGCTCACCCAGTACCCAGCTGCTCAGTTTATTTAATAAATTTGATTGCAGACTGACGTCATCTGTGACCGAAATCTTCAATAAGACGGGACTAGATGTGCTACCCTTACGCCAGCGCACATTACCTCAACTGTATTTTTCAAATTGACCACAGCAACACGTGTATTGACTTAATGAACATTATTTATCAAGCTGCTACGTTATCTCACAGGTTGTCACAGAAATAAATCAAGCTGCAGCTACACAAACACATTTTTGCAGGACAAAAACATCTTACATGTAATCTTTTCGTATAACGATTTAAGTGAAATGCATTGTCTCCATCAGTTGCAGAAGTTAGTACTTGTGTTTCCAGATTTATCTGGAAAAAGTCTCCAATCTGATAACTTCCTTTACCATGTACCTTCCCAGACTAACGTCTCTGCTGTAGTTTAATTAATATGTCCAGAATTCTTCATATAAGCCACCTGTTTGCCTGCACACAGATTTGCACATTCATCCTCAACACAGAATGGATATGCATATCTAAATAATGTGTGTACCCCAAGTGTTTCACGTTAAATGTACATTACTGTTTTTGCTGCTTTCCATTCTTTTTAAAGGAATACTGACACGAGATTTAAATATTTTCGGATTGTTGCTCTAAATAAAAACACTGGTGTTGAGAAACCTAAAATGAGGACCGTGGTGCCTGGGAAAGCATTGAATATACTTTAAATACCACTACCCTAAAAAGACTCAGTTTTGATATTGTGGAGAGTGTCAACACTGCATACCAAGTAAATGTAAAATGTCCCACTTGCGATGCCTTCAATTTGTTCATGTCAGTACCCTTCTAAAGGGACCGACAACTGATTTTTTTCGACCCAGTTTTTTACGACACAATAGAAAGCTCACCCTTCGTAGAGTTTGTAGGTGCAGTGGTTAATCCCAAAAGCGCGTGGTTATTTCATTACCAGTATTTTTCTATCTGAAAAGCCCCTGAACACATCCTCCAGCAACACTGTGAAGTGACAGCGATGCCGATAGCCCTCCTTGCATTATGCTCAAGGTTTTTCTTTCACAGGAGTGGGTGAAACTGTGGTTAACCACCTTCATATGACATTTTTTACTGTTTTGGACTACGAAAAGCAGGTAGAACAAGTTTTCCGAACACTCGTCATCACATGATATCTCTTTACCGCCTCGCGAGCTAGGCACTCATGGCCTCCGTGATTGGTTCTGGCAATGCATCGCCGGAGGTAATCTCGGAGGCCACGAGATGCTGTTCATACTTTTCCAACACATCGGCAGGTACCGCTAGGCCCTCAGCTAACAACGTTCACGACGCCGCTCATGAGCATCGGGTCATACGTCAAGCGAAGACGGCGGCACTGTTCTGCTCATTGCAAACGAATGCATATCTGCATGTTTTAAGTTAGAAAAGATTGTAATAAAAAGTGTGCTGTATTTCAATGCTAACATAGAGACAATTATTAGCATACACCAGTAAAAGGCCACGTGATAGGTACATGTGCACGTTCACTTTTTTGCCACCAGAGGCACCAAAAGTAATTTTGAGTGAACAAATAAAAATATAAATCTGCGTTTAAAGAGAAAAACAGGGTTCGTTTTAGAAAATACAATAAAATATTCTTCTATTAGTGGGGTTATTTCAATTCGTGTTCTGAGCAGTTGTCGGTCCCTTTAAGGGCACTTGTGTCACCGTTTATTGGGCTGCCATTGGTTATGGGGAGACGTGGAACTTTAAAACTTTTTTTTGAACTCTTCATCGATTTTAATGGAACTTGCAGAACTAAAGAATGTTTGTGTGCTGATTACAAATATGCAATTGTTTTTTTCTATGATAAGTAGTTTCCAGGATCTCACAAACACCTACTTCTTTGTTTAAGGCCTAATTAGCTAATTAAAAACAACCTGCACACCAATGTACAATCCACAGAATACATTGAGAATGTTTGTAGTGTGTCGTAAAGTATAAATCATTGCTTTAGGCCATTTCCAAGCAGAGTTGTGGGCTGTTGCACCCAATTTAAAGAATGCCCTCATTAATACTCAAAACAAAACCTTAATACAAAACATTTTCTTAAGAAAGTACTATAGCAAAATTTGCCTTACGACACATCGCATCTGTTTATCTTAGAAGCGAAAAAGAAATCGTAATGATAACCCAGACTGAACACAAGATATTGCTCCTCTATACAGGAAGAGCATGAAAAATTGTTTCCTGTTCTGCCCTCAATTTAAAGGGCAGGATGCACGGTTTTGGTTTTTTTAAAGTAAGATATGGATAGAAGAAATGAAAATTTGTGACTAGGTGCACAATGATGTCAGGAATGTGAAGAGATGGCCAGCAAAAACTAGACTTTTTGGTTGATTTTCGTTCTCTAAGTGCCACGTCCCCTTATGGCGCAATGCCAGAAGCTGTTAAGACAGCCAACTAAAGGAGAGTACCTTTTCATAGCCAAGGGTACCGGGCTTTTGAGGTGGCATAGAAGCAGCTGGCATCAATTCTTCCACATGTGGCACTTTAACTCGCTCTTCAGAAGCTGCAAAGTTGCACAAACATCTAGATGAAAAGTGTTCAGGCCAACGACCATTCAGCAATCCCTCGCATACAATCCTTTTGTCAATAAACATGCGTGGGCAATGGCTTCTAGCCTCAGGGGGATATGTGGAACGGATGCCCTATATGTCAAGCACCACTAGTATTACACAACCACTATACAACAGAATTCCCCTAATAAGTTTTTCATGAAACCGCAAAAAAAAGTAGCAGTGGGAAAACGTATAATGTAAATGCAAAGTTAAAACCATAAAAAAGTGCTGTTAAAAAAATAAGATAAACAGACTGCACACACAGCTCTACCTCAGAAGAGAGAGAGAGACAATTTATTTAGAGAAAGGCAGAGAGGTCGGCCTGAGCTATAGTTTGCTCTGGCCTGCTAGTCTACACTGGGGAGGGGGGACAGGGGAGCGAAAGAGTGATGAATGACGATGGTAAGGTAGGGAGATGAGAATATAGTTCGTGACGCTGGGGCAACTCTAAAGATGTGCATCCACTCCAGTGGCTTGTAAGAAGGCTATGACTGCTTCGATAACCACACTTGTGCTGCTGACATCAGGCCAAGGACCTAACACAACCTCATCGGTTAATAGCCTACTATGATATTGCCCAATCGATGAGATCAGTTTCTGTCGTTCTCGTGCGTATGCTGGACAGGCATAAAATATATGTTCAAGTGTCTCTGGTATCCGACAATGACCACAATCGGGACCTGTGTCACTGCAGCCTCAGAAGAATTTATATTAATAAGGTTAGGACTTAAGAACGTCTGAAATGTCAATATTATACGCAGCAGTACTTCAGTAATCGCGAAATTAAGGCAATTGTAGGACACGATTTGCACCACCAGTGGGACATTCTGGAACACAAGTCCTATGATGAAGTAGGACCTCAGTACAATTAATCACAGGTACTCAAACTTCCCATGACAAAGAAAAACATTAATTGCATCACAACATGGAATAAAACAGACTTTCTTTATTTGAGTCCGATTCATACAAAAAAGAACTTGACTAGGGGCGGCGCCAGGATTTTTTTTCTTTTTTCTTTTTACTGGGGGGGGGGGGCAACCACGACAAGCGAGTTCCTAGGGGGGGGGGGGGGTATGGCAGGGAGGCGGGGAACATATGCATTGCGTTTTGACTATGTTTGCTCTTGGAGTAGGCGGACAGGGGGGTGGGGCCAGGCGGAAAACCGAGTCTAACCAATAGTGCAGTCAATCTGTGATAACTTAGAATGGCGTTGCAAGGTCCACTGAGCTAAAACCTTTGTTTTGTGTGTAGATGACACACCACACTTGGTAAAGCCACAGAACAAAAGACTGTTGGGCAAGTTGGAAAGTCACATGGAAGAGGGGATGCGCAGGACGCTGACGCAACTGTGAACGTGTTCCCGCTTCCTCTTTTCTGTGTTAGTGTCCTTTCCGCACAACACCGCTTCAAGATGGCAAAGCTAATAGTGCATACACACCAAGTAGCCGGCATGTCTTTAGAGAACACATTGCACTGTGGAAGCATCAGCTTCCATCAATGACATGATTCCATATAGTACAGAACACTGCAGTTGCTTACAATGCATTATACAAGTGGACTGGCACATGACATCAGACACTGGTTAGACTTCTGCGCAAGTAGGAACACATTTCCTGTTTTTATTTTAACACCAGTAAATCTGCTCTCCGAGGTGTCACTCATACATCTGTAAAAAAATGGGAGTGCGAGCTGACTATGTCAACAGTGTTGCTCTAACAACCATAATGCTACAAAAGCATTAACCGTTTCACTGCCAGTTTATTATTATTTTTTTTTGGCATTACTCCACACTTCCTGCCAGTCTTTTTTCTTCATTTTTTTTTTGTGCATGTGAAAATTCTGTGCTTGCAGTGCAGTAGGATGCTTTTTAAACATTTTTATTGCGGAGTATCTAATAATAAAAAAAACTTGCAATCATTACAAGCAAACTAACAGTTACAAGAAATTAACTAATGAAAGTGATCAGCCACTAATTATCCACTTTCTTCGGAGTCCGAATTGATCAAGAGCTCTTGAACTTCTTCCATCAAATAGTGCACACAAGAGGCACGCCGACTCGCGACTCGCTGTGGCTGCGCTGCTGAGACGCGACCCAACGCGAATGTAGAAACATGCACTGTTGTGAAAAATTTTACAAGTTATATTTATTTATATGTCCTCTCCATATATGAATGAATATGCCCGCATTATTATGATTCTTTTTTTTAAGAGTTCTCACATGTGACAATGGCAGGGCTTGTGTGTGTGTGTGGTCGCCTGAGTTATTTCGCGATTGACAGTGAAAGTGTTAAGAAGCAAGCAGTGATGTATTCAAAATTCAGGTGCAACGTTGCGATGCATCAAAATGCAAGTGAACCGAGATTTCTGGATTGTGCAACCAAACCATAGAGGCAAGAGACTGCCACATGTAGCCGAATATAAAACACCGAAAGCTTTTATGACGACTGACTGACTGACTGACTGAAAAACATTTATTTACAAAAGTTGTTTAGAAGGAAGCTGGGGAGCCACCCTCCCTGTAAAGGGTGGCAGCCCTCAAGGGGCCGCCCAGTACAAACACTAGGTGGGCTCCCTCTTACGGGAGCCCATTGGTGTCAGCTGTGGCCCCGGCCCACTAGACCAAGGTCCATTGGGTCAGAGCAGTGGAGCAGGGCTGCCTCCCAGTCCTCCCGGAAAGGGTTAGGTAGAGGGCTTAGGTTTGGGGTTCTTTGGCTTGCCCACATCATGTGAAAAATGTCACAGGAATCTTCCTCACAGTGTGGACACTTACCCGTGCAAGCGGGGTCGTAGTGTTTTATGACTGCCGGGCACAAGAGAGTTTTGGTATAAAGGCGAAGGAGGATTCGCTCCCCCGCCTTCGTGAGGCCCTTACAGGGTTTGGGATAGATGTTATGGCCGGAGCGATAAAATTGTGTGACCTCCTTAAAGGTTTAGACGATGTACCATCCTACTAAGGCTTTATTATTGATACTGCAGTATCACTGAATAACTAATTCAACAAATAAGCAAACAAATAAAGAAACCACTTACGCTGAATATGTTTTAATATTGCCATAGGGACAGTTCTTGAGCGTGGCTTTGGTGAGGGCAGCGTCCCAGCTGGCATTTTTGATGCTGTCTCAGTGGGATGACTCGGCGGGGGAGGCTGTCGAGAAGGGAGAGACAAACTGACATTAAGTATTTGTGCATCAACTGCATGGATCTAACTAGGACACTAGTTAGACAAAGAAATTGACCAAGTGAGCCCTACCAGCAAAAAAAAAGGGGGGCAAAAACAAATCTTACATGTTCTGACAACATTCTTTTGCTTAAATGCCTACCTATAACAAAGATATGCATGATAGCCTAAGTTGCTTATGCACCATTAAAACCAACCATAACAAAGGCTACTCAATTACTCAATTTTACGGGTCAAAAGTAAGAAGACGCCGACCAAAAACTTGAAAAATAATAACAAAGACGTTTCGGCTCCCGTACGGGGGCCTTGTTCACAAATGAAGCAACGAAAGAATGCGGGTTGACTATGTACGTGCAAATAGATGGCGCAAACAGCGTGCGTAAACAGAAGGAGGGTGCCGTCATTGCGATTTAGAGTGGTATCAGTGGTTTGGATTAGTAATGACTCGAGATGAAGTCGCGAGGTTAGATTTCTCTCAGTGGCTAGCACATGCGCACTGGCCCAGTCAATGTCATGTCCCTTTGACACAGAATGCTCGGCGAGTGCATTTGAAGCCACTTTTTCTTTTTTAACGTCGTAACAGTGTTCCCTCAGGCGCCTTTGAAAATCGCCTGTCTCGCCGATGTACACATGGTCACAGTCTGAACAGGGAATATTGTATACGACGCCTGGGAACTTGTCTTTAGGAAGCTTGTCCTTCACGTTTGTCAGCACACTTTTCAGCCTTTTCACCGGCACATGCGACATGTGTACGTCAAAGGAACGGAGCACGCGTGCTAAGGCCTCACTGGTTCCGGGAGCATATGGTATCGCGGCACGCTTACACAGAGCAGGCACGGAGGAGGCACTGATAGGCAGACGGGATAATTGGCGCTGCACAGAATTAATAAACGAAGCAGGGTAGCCGTTGCCTGAAAGTTCAGCATGCAGCAATTTCAGGTCTTTTTGCAAGTCGTCTGAAGAGCTACAGGTTTGTTGCGCGCGTTGTATGAGTGAGGAGGCGACGGAGCGTTTGTGGCAAGCAGGATGAATTGAAGTGAAGTTTAAGTAGCGTCCTGTGTGTGTAGCCTTTCGATACACGTTAAAACGAAGTCCTGTCCCTTCACGCTGCACCAAAACGTCAAGGAATGGAAGGCGACGATCCTTCTCCAGTTCAACTGTGAAATTTATGACCGGTTCAATTGAGTTTAGGTGTGACGAAAACGCATCCAGGGCATCCTTCTTTATCACGGAGAAACAGTCATCCACATACCGAAGAAAAATTCTTGGCTGAGGCATGAATGCTGCGATAGCCCTGCGTTCGACTGATTCCATCGTTAGGTTTGCAGTGGTGACCGAGAGGGAGGCACCCATGGGCGTTCCTTGACGTTTCGAAGTTTGACGTTTCGAAGACGTTTCGGCCCCCGTACGGGAGCCGAAACGTCTTTGTTATTATTTTTTAAGTTTTTGGTCGGCGTCTTCTTACTTTTGACCATGATTGTTCCCGACCAGACGAGTTTTCGTCGAACTCTTGATTTTACTCAATTTTACGTCCTCCAGTTTAATCTGGCTTTAAACACATTTTGTGATTTTCATCTGTGTGCACACATGCGCTGCCAGCCGACAGCGCCAAGGCTGCATGTTTCCGTATCCTAAAGGGCGCAGCAGCAAAACTTCCAGTCACCATCACAGGCAGGAAAGTCATGCGTGCTCGGTCCCTGCCGGCAGCAAGTTATGTTTTCGTCCACTTTAATTTCTTCACAATTACTACAAATGACACCCCCTATACCTTCCTTGCTTTGTCTGTTAGTTCTCATTAACGTTGTGTCTAACAAAGAAAAACGAGCCCTTGAAAATTCCCCTTCTTTCGTGACCTGAGCAGGAAATCAAGCATGATGTCATATCACTGCCAAAATTAGAATGAAAGGGAAACGTTCTGCCTAGCATTATGTAAGTATCACTATTTTGCCAGTGTCAGTGGTTGGCCCTTGGCAATGGGGCGCCGGTAACCTAGGCCGTGCCACTTCATGGTTCTCACTACTTTACCATCATTACTACCAGCCGCGGTGACGTGGTTGTTATGGCGCTAACTGCTGACCCGAGGGTCACAGGATTGAATACGGGCCGCTGCAGCCGCATTTCGATGGAGGTGAAATGCCAGAGGCCCGCGTTCTTAGATTTAGGTGCATGGTGAAGAACACCAGATGGTGAAAATTTCCAGAGCCCTCCACGATGGCGTCCCTCATAATCACATCATGGTTTTGGGACGTAAATTTAAAGCCCAACAATTATTATCATGCCACCATCACTACTGCCAAAACCAGAGAGTTGACAGTGATGAGCCGCTCTATTAACGACTTCAGAAGTGACGTTTCAGAGCAGGTCACATGACTCCCCAGCATATGACGGCCACCAGAAGTTCCGCTGCTGTGCTCTTAGGGTATGCAAACATGCGCCAGGGCACTCGCGTGGCTACACAGTCCCTCTTGTACATGTAAAAACCTGTGCTAAAAAAACACTGCGCGACTTTTTCGAGCAGTTGGGTCTGGCCAGCTGACTGCTCCAGGGGTCCGAACAGCACCAATATGTGGAGCTGCCCAAGGAGGTAGCTCCACAAGCCAACCATGAGATATTTCAGACGCTCCTCTTTACGTATGCTAATAATCACACATTATTCTCTCCTCATGTCGTTTATGACTCTCCTCCCACATTCCCTGCTGACCACGCTAGGCTGCAGCTTACATTAGACAGCTACAGTGCGGTCAGCGGCAAAATTTCCTTTTCTCCCCCTCCTTTCTTTTTTCCAAATTAAAATCCCTTTATATAGTCAAGAGTTCAACAAAAGTGCGTCTGGTCAGGTAACATGATGAGGATGACTCTGACCAAGTCAAGGTGAAAACACACACGTTTCAGGAGCCGTACGGGTTCCTTGATCATAGGGTCATCCTAAATTCAGAACAAATGCACACTACACCTGGTTAGTCTGCGTTCGTCCCGTTTTCTTCAATTTTGATGTCTCGTCCCCAGCACAGTTTAAGTTCTCAAAATAATGTCTTACCAACTAGCGCCCCAACACGCTCCTTGAACCATTTAATTGCCACTATGACTACTCTACTGAGCACAGAAATAATGACCAGTTGAGCTGGTCTTTCTTTCTCTGTACAGCATAGTAGCTTAAGAGTACTGTGCTTGAATGACATAGCAGAACGAGTTATGGCGGACTGTATAAAGCAGGCAGCACTGTAAACCTATCAAGAAAAGCTATGGCATATCCAACCTCCTTGGGCATATCCTGCCACCGAAACGCGCAGCCGGTCGCGGGAATCCTTATCCATGGGTTCCTGGTGGTGGTCGACCCTATATACGCGCAGCAAGGGCACTTGCGTCGAATATTTGATCAATGTAATCACCGTCCACTGACCAGAGGGCGCCACTAGCTTTCACTCCAAGTGCCGCTTGCATTGGCCGCTAGGGGCGCTAGGGGCACGAATAAAATGAGACGCGCATTTGAGGGGAGACGCGTGCTCGCGTCTCAAGTCTGGCTGGTATGATGGCGTGGGGAGACACGCGCGTCGCGTTCGCTTCTTGTCCAGCCACGGCACAATTTTGCTTCTTCTATCGGCTAGGCTATAGTGTTCTAGTACACTATAGGCTAGGCTGTGCGCTCTGACGCTGCAGCCGGATTGAAAACGTTTGCGAAGCCAGATAAAGGGTGTGAGAACGGTCTCAAAACAGATTTGCTGTCTTTGATTTCACCACAGTAATACAGACAACCACGGTATCAGATACTGATTAACCTCTCTTGATTTTTCTTTCCCTTTATCATCTACTTTAAAGATCTTTTGTACTGCAAGACGAGTGGCGCTGTTGCGCGCAGCGTAGTTAGCGCAGCAATAAATAAGAACCCGATGACTCATGTGAATATAGAAATAGATTAAATTAAACTTACACTTACGATGAAGTGACCGTGCTCTTTTGCCTGTCGCTTGAGGCAGCGGAATAGCGGCACTTCGTTCAGAGGCAGAAGCTCGACACCTCGTCCACAGCAAGGCAGTGGCACACATATTTGATCGGCAGCAGGGAGCTGTGACGCTCGTTTACTGTCCATATCGCGTACAAGGTACTACAATACGCAGGTGATGCACAAAAAAGACCGATAAGGCGTTCTATGGCTACTCTACAACGAACGCGAGCCAGAGAACATCGCCGCGCGCGCTTTCTTGTACTAGCAGAAACTTGCTCGAGCTTCTAGAGCGACGACGTCAACGACGTCACATCGGTCACATATCACAGTGAGCGATGATGATAGCATGATAGCATCACAGTCCGTCAGCGTTGTCCCTAAATTTGCTAGCCACTTCGTCAAGCAAACACACCGCCTTGCATGAATTCAGTAGGGGGAGTTATTTGGAAATAATCCTTTCTGTTCGTTTGGCCTGTTCAGGCACGCGTGGTGTTCCCCGCTGAATGGTGAGGAGCCAAAGGGAGCCGCTATTTTGTAGCGGTGCCTTTTCTGATGCTAATGCCTTTTCGTGCTTATCGCGCTTGGCCACTGAGAGGGACGCTCCGTTCACTTTATCAACGGGATCAGCCGGCCACCGTGAGTACTGGTGGTGGATGATAAGAGGCATAAAGCATCGCTTCAGAGTTCAGAATACCGACCCAGTCATTCACTGAACTGAAACAGTAGCAGCTCAGTGTTTTACATTCTATGTATTTGATACGGACACGCTCGCAATAAACTCCCTAGATTAAAGAAAAAAATCTAGGTGCTTTAATTCACAACCGCCGTGCGAAGTACCATCCCAATTCAAAACGTATTCATGGGGTAATAAGCTTCGTTGAGAAGCGATGTCTATCAAGATAACTAGAAAGTAGATCGCCAACCGGCGCCACCCAGTGAGAAAGCTAGGCGTTGTGCTAGCAGCAGCAGCGGCCGAGAGGGCTGGGCTCGACCGTCAGCTGTGCGGGGATCCGAATGTCGGCGCGTCAGCGCGCTGCCGCCAAGCTCATGCTGCGGCCCCACACCACCATCACCGATAGTTGATGATGATCACGCCGCCCTACCCCCCGGCACTTACCCCGAGCAAAGCAGGTGACGTGTGTGCTGCGCTTTTTATACGCTTACAATCAACGAGTGGTGCCTCACGCGCGATTGCTCGTGTAGCTAATCCTTGTAATTTTCGTTTCCCCACATTGCGCGTTCAATATCTCGTCCACCTCCAATCGAGTTGAGTACATATGTATCGGCTGCCTGTCCGAAGAGTCGAGGTATTCAATGAAGCGCGTGAGAAGAGCGCCGATCGAGGTGTTTTATTGGCGTTTCCCGCGGAGCCAATGCATAGGTGCATTTTCGGGTAGACGTAACACACCGTCTGTGGTCCTGCAGCGAGCGATTTATTGGCGCGTGGAGGGCAGGGAAAAAATAGGTAATAATAAAGAAAGCGGAACGTACTCGTGTGTGCGCTGAAGTAGTGGTAGTCTAATCGTCAGACGTTTTTGCCATTAGGCCAACGGGACGTTATGTAAAAACATCTCGATCGGCTCTGTGTCGTTTTGTAACGCGCACGGACCAAATCTCGATCGCTTGTTTGGCGTACGCGTGTTCGTATTGCGGTGGACAGCCGTTTTATTCTTTTATACTGTCGTGTCTTAGGTCCGCTTTGTTCTTAAGTGAAACGAAACTGAAGCTTGTAAAGGTGAAAGAAAAAAAAATATATTGCTACTTACGCGCAGCCGATGTTGTAAATGATTCTTCACTGCAGCTTATCGGTGTAGTGCGGCGAAGCGCACTTTGTTCACGTCGTTGAAAGGTATAAATTTATCGGCAACTTCAATACCTGCCCTCTTTCATTTTTTGCCTCGTTTCAGCTTCAAATTGTTGTGATGTCTTGGCACAATTCAGCGAACAATGAAAACATTGAATTGCTCAGAGCTTCTGGAAAAAGGTTATACACCAACACCATCGGAAGCATACGCAGGTAAGCTTGAAAAGTTTCCTGTCTTTTTTTTTTTCTTTGTCATAATTTGCGCTTGGGATCTTGGTGGGGTATTTACCTAGCGTTGTAACAATACCGCGGCTCCCTGCAAATAACAATAGCCTTTGATTGACACGTCAACGCCGTACGCATGACGACGCGCGCGTAGTTTCGATATCGCATATTCTATTGAACACAGCACGGTCAGCTGCTTTAATTCCGAGTTTGGAGCGAGCGCTCTTACCGTGTCTTCTTCTTGTGGTGCCACTGATGTTTTTTCCTGGGCTGCAGTTGGCGGAACAGGCTCACTGCATGTAATTAAGTGATCGAAGAGTTTTCCGATCGTCGCCATATGCGGCGGACAAAATATCGACCAAATTCACGTCGACTGATGACAGCCGTTTACAAGCTGCAGTTACATGAAAACAATATTGATCCTGTTTGGACAAAAAGTAGAACATTTAAACGTAGCTATCTATTTGTATGCAGCGCGTATAATGCACAGATCTGAAAGTTCATTCTATTCTTTTTAATAAATTTATCCTTACATCATAAGTTAAGTATGTTTAGCTAATTTATACTTGTATGAGAACTTAAAAAAAAAACTGTGCTTTAAGTTCTACAGTATCACTTTATGACTATATATGATTCATCGGGGAATGTCTGACTTTGTTAATAATTAATGTGCAGTTAACGTAACTCCCTAAATTAATGCACAATTAGTAATTTTTATGCAATATTTTATTTATTTATTGCATTTAATGTAACACACAAGCAGAAATATGACGTTTTTTATTAAATTATGAACCGTCATCTCTTCTGAATATGGGCTTTATAGAATTTAAGGCAAAGTTTGATGAAAATTCATCAAGCGAGGGCTGAATATTGTGATAATAAAAAACAAAATGTGTGCCTGCCTGTGTTACAAAAAAAAAAGAGCAAGTTTTCTTGCTCATTTTTTTGCCTGAGTTATAAGCAAGTTTTCTAGCTCTTTTTTTTTTGCCTGAGTTATAACGTTTCTGGACGAGTTATATAAAGAAAGAGAGAGTATTTTCTCATTTTACCTATAAGGGCGAATTTTTTTCATTATGGAAATTTAACAGAATATGCCAGGACCATACGTGTGTAAGCATAGATAAATATTTTGATGAAAGTTAGAAGAAATGATGATATGTTAAAAAAAAATTGGGGCAGCTGTGCACTATATGGTGTGAAGACTGAGAAAACAGCAGAGCTGGTGGCTTTCCCCTGCTATTTTCTCCTCACATTCCTTTCCCACCCCTTGCCATACTATACCACACATGGCTATGCTATGCTTTACCCTCTCCCTCCTCATTTCCCTCCTCCTCACCCTCACTTCCCTTCCCACTATCTTGTTATACTATACTGTAAGGCTATGCTATGCTTTCTTCCTCTTTCTATCTGTTTCTTTCACTCTCTCTGTTTCTGTATCTTTCTCTTTCTCGGCCATAGCAACGCAATCACATGGTTTCCAGAAACGCTCGTTCTGCTAGCATGCCGGGATAGCCGAGTGGTTAGAACCTTCCCCTTCGAATCATGTGTATGCGGATTCAAATCCCACCTCACCAAGAATTTCTCTCTTTTGTTCTTTCTCTCTCTGTACTCATTCTCTCGCCCATCAGATTTATTGCATTTCATGCCCGACAAATCAGCACACGTGTTCTGTGAGCGAAGCAGAAGATGAAGAAGAGGACGAAGAGAGCGCGTGCCGGTTCATGATGATAATTTCTGTTCGCGACTAACAGGGCTTCTCTGAGCTTAAACGGCGCTGTTAAAAAAAATTGCTTGCTGCTACATAATGCACTGCTGTTGCATATATTCTAGCTTTTTTTTTTGTGGAATTGCGAAGCTCCTGAAAACAATATAGCAGCCCTAATCCAAGACCATAGTTTCGTGTGCTCCACTTGAAACATATTGCCTCCCGTATGCATAGTCATCATTCTGACTGATTTAATTAAATGACCATGGAGATTTGTTGCTGGCCTTGGGAGATATTTCATTGCAGCCCAATATCTTTGCAGTTTCAATGGAGCATAATGTGCATGGAAAGCGCAAATTTGGTCTAGTTGGACCTTTGTTAATTTATGATAGCTCACAAGAGACAGGAGACAAGCAACACAAACTGAGCACTAACTTCTGATATTATTAGTAATGTGTACACATATAAACATGGAAACACAAGGGAAAGTAAACAATCATGAAAGAAAAGTTAATTCTAGTTCTTTTTCTGTCAATACATACTTTTTTACATAACTACACGCAGTCAATGTATGTGAATGCATGTATTTACTGTCAGCGACACTAACTTCGCTTTATGCCTATAGTCGGCTACAATGCAAGAATAAATACAAGCTCTGCCCCCAAAACTGCGGTGCACCTCTCGTTCATCTGTGCAAGAGAGTCGTGCTAGGCGGTTTCAGTTCTAACTATAAGTACTTTCCCGTTGCTAATGCAAGTACTATACATATTATGAATTAAAAGTTTGTCGTCTCTTGTTAGAATATTACGTTTGGCTGAACAGTGAAGTTGGCTGAAATTTGCCAGGAAGTTCAAGTTTTTTACCGAAAACTAGCGACACAAACACGTGCCTGTATGGGAAAGTCACTGTCGCCACATACGCAGGAGGCGCTTGACATCATGTAAATAGTCAATTGCCATTGGGTGGGGCATTGATGCAAATTCTCTCTGGATGGGACAATGACGGCTGTGGGTGGAGCTTATATTTGTTCTCAAGTTCTCGTAAACTGTTGCGCGGAAAGACGTAGACGGGGAACACAAAAAGACACACATGGAGCGCACACTGTCAACAAATTTTATTAGCAGAGCGACGTGACCTTATATACCTGGCAAAACTCAATGCGCATGACAGCAAGTACGTACCAACAACACGGTCCAATCAATATACACGTGTTGTGCCACACAGATACGCGATTTCCTTGTCGGAAAGTGAGATGGACGCTTGGCTGACGCATTTTTCTTTTAAGCCCGAGATCTTGTGAGCCTCGATAATGAGACGCGACATTTCGTTTTTGCTATTTGCGATTATGTTGCACTTGTGAAATTCCGGAATACAGCCACAACTATTGCAATGAATTGCAAGCCATCCCCCCCGTTTTGTTTTTTACATTGTTGGCGTGCTCACGAAGCCTGTCGTTTATACAACGGCCCGTTTGTCCTACGTAAGAACGGCTGCATGTTAAAGGAATTTCATAGACGAGGCCTTCATTGCATTTCACATATTCAGTTTTATGGTTCTTAGTGCAGGTTTTTTTATCTTTACGATTTGGGTTTGTCATCTTGCACACCTTGGCAAGTTTCTGCGGAGCGGAAAACACTTGTTCTCAAGATTGTAACTGGCCATAGTACAGTCTAATGAAAATCAGCCGAGATGTATATAGTGTCAGCAGTTCATCACACAACATGCCTGATGCACCATGAGGCAGCGTGGTGTCCCTCTGTTGCAGTGCTGGGCAACTGGGCGTTGTTCCTGGCGGCTGTGGAAAGTCTGATGGTGGTGACGACAGTGGCAGTGTTTGTTCACGAATGCCACTACCTCAGTGCCTGCTGGCCCCGCAGGACACTACTCTACAGCTCCCTGGCTCTTGCTGTGTTTCCTGTACGTGTACTTTCTATCTGCGCTGTGCATCCGTTGTACTGTCGAACCTCCATTAGAACAGAGAGATTTAGTTTGTGTGCAAACTTCTTACCTATTCAACAATTTGACGAAAGCTCATCTGGGCTGCCATTCTGGACACTCAAGTTGCGCGATATTGTCAAATTCTGTCAGGGCAGCGTTTTAAGCCTTTAATAGGCTGGAGGGATTGAGCACCTCCTTCCCATTAAAAATTTCCCCGTGAAAAAAAAATTTGGACCCAAATTGCTTCCTCCTGCAGATTAGAAACTTGGAGCCTGTGACCTGTCATGAGTGAATTCGAAGTTTGAACATTTTGTAGATACCTACTGTGATGGAAGAGGGAGCAAGTGAAGACAATTTAGCACTCACAACTTTATGTTTCCACTCCCTGTTATCACTACAGGGTAGTGCAGTATCTTGCACACCTCCATAAATGTAAAAGCTAACATCATGTTGGTTCATATTGTAAACCATGATATTCACGTTACTGTTGCACATAGATGCGCATTTTTGAAGTGTGCCCATACTCTGTCTGACTGGCACCTTGCAAAGAAAATAAACTGCATATAATTCAGCTTGCATACATTTTTTTGTATACGTTTGGTAAGATGTTGAAGACTGGTAATGGCAAACCAATCCTGAAAGCAATTGGCCCTCTTGTGAAGCATAACCAACTTCACTTCAATATGGAGCACAGAAGTAATATTTTTTGCACGTGATCAATATTGTCAGTGGGACACAGCTTTTCGAATGGAGGTGATCAGGAGCATTGTGTGCAGACATTACCAGACTCTAATGTTTGTAAATGAGTAATTGTTTCAAAAGCTTTGTTTCTGAAATTATGTTTTATTAGAAATATTGCGAACATATGTTCATGCAGTGGTGTCTGCATTCTATGAACGATTTCATGTTGAAAAAATGCTCAGAAGTCAATGCTGTGCCCAGACCTGGTGTGGCGAGAATTATCACAGGGTTGATTGTCACGCTACTAAGAAGCATGACTGGCACCTCCTTTACTAGAACCAGAAGTGTGATCTTGCATGTGTTCTATGACAGAACGTTTGTGCACACCACATGCAATTGGTTAAGGCTTGTGTAACCATAACAAACGGGAGACGTGCGGGTGAGCCTGAAACGTTCACATACTCCAAGGACAAACATTCTATTATGGAACGCGTAAAAGATTGCCCTTCTGGACAAATACAAGACAACTCACAAATAGCATGGTTGTTCACTCTCTCCTAAACTTCCTGCTCTTGCGTCGCTTGCTGTGGTTAATGTGATGTGCAAATCATTTTGTCGTTGCTAACAGTTCTGTCTGTCTCTTTTGCCCCCTCTGCCCGCCCCTATGTGCTTCTCTGTGGCATTCACCTTTCTGAAGGTAACTTCGGTCTGTGCCTTAGTGGCCACCGTGTTCCCACGGGTTCACGATGCCACTTCTTCTATTATCATGCTGTAAGTGAGCACAGGGTCCACAGAGTGCAGTCGCATGCAGTCCAAGAGTTGCACTTGTGCTCTGGTAGACAAGCACTAAAAAGTGTACATGAGGCTCTGCAGTCCTGAGTGCGCAGTTTATATAAGCACTACAATTATATAATTTAGATAGTTTTTAAAGTACATTGTTTGACTAATAATAATTAGCCAAACAATGTACAATATATAAGCCCCAAATCATGCAGGGATTTAATGGGGTAATAAAAGAATTTCTCAATACGAATCATTGAGAATATTTTGTATTGTCACAAGGAATCTGTATTGTTTCAAACTTTTGCAATTTTTAAAGAGTTAGCTTGTGTAAAGAACGTGGCTTTACTAACTGGGTTATATAAAAAGATAATGACACTGCATATAACAAGCAGGAACCTGAGCATCGGCATGTGACAATAGCAAGGAAATGTTCTAATTTTAGCTAGTTGTGTATTGTTAAGTGAACTTGCCTAAGCTTTCCTTCAGTTTCATTTAGAGAAATACAGGGCAGCCTTTTGTTAGATATCTTGCTTAACTTTCTGTTCCTTTGCATTAATCTACCAAACCTTTCTTGGCATTATGAGCTTCTAACTCGTATTTTTTTTTTCAGTAATTCTTATTCTCTCTTGATATTGCACATGTCTCCTTTTTTTACTTAATTGATGGTGCACTGCTCAAACTTGTGCTAATTGCATGCTTTGATAGTTTAATTTTATAACTTCATGTTTTAGTTAGTATACTATCAGGACTTGCTGATGTGTTGATGCATTGAACTTATTATGGTGCTAGCATGTTTTCTGTAGTTGTTGTTGCTTCCTTGCATACAAAAAAGACTTCTCAGCTGTAGTGCCATTCTTTTCATTTGTGGTATAGAAAGGCAGGCCTACAAAAGCACGAATGCCAGAAAAAACCGAAGAGCAGCACAAATATTGACAATCAAATGATAGATTGCACAATAGCAGAAAAGAAGGAATACACAAAATCTAACTGTGTATCTTTAGTGAAATGTAGCACCAATCCATCAATGATTGAAATGTGTGGGCACCCACGAAGGACAATTTAGGCATACATTAGGCTTAGGCATATGTAGGGCTCACACCGTATTTACACGATTGTAAGTCGACTCGAATGTAGGCCGAACCCTCCAAATAGCATGGCAAAAAAAGAGAAAAAAAAAGCGTGAGCGCATTTCATAAAGGAAACTTATTTACATAGTCTCTGGACTGACTACACGTTGACTGACTCCATAGTTGGAGTCGGCGCCCGTGCTGTCACGCACTTCTCTGTCCTGTCTCGTAAAAAGTAACGCTGGAATATATTTTAAGTGGAATGTATCATCAGCTAGCCCCACAAAGTGTTTTGCAAAGTCAAGACAAAAAAATTGCGCGCACTTAGCACTAAGTCGCTCAAAGCTTGGCACAGCGAAGCACGGACCCGTCGCCGCTCGTACTCCCCGTCGACTGGCACGTCTAGCTTCGAGATGTGCGGCTTCCTCCTCGGGAGTATGCAGCCAGGCTATGTACAGCGGAGGTTGCGTGCGATATATAGTCTCCATCGATGGGCGTGGCTTAGCTACTGTGCATGCGCAGCTTAGCCAGGTGGTGCGGTATCTGGTCGCTAGACGACGCGATGCTTGCTTCCTCTTTCTTTCTATCTTTTTCTCTCTCTCTCGTTCTTTTTCTCTTTTGTTGATGTTCTGTCTCTCTTTTTCTTTCTGCATTTCTTTCTATTTTTCTCTTTCTCATTCCTTTTGTGCTACGGTTTACTCTCTCCCCTCCTTCTTTCCCTTCTCCTCACCATCACATCTATCCTCCTCACGCTCACTTCCCTTTCCCATCCCCTTGCTACACTATGCTATACAAGGCTATGCTGTGCTCTGCTAGCGTGCCTGGATAGCCGGCTGGTTAGAACGCTCGCCTTCGGATCGAGGGTACGCGGGTACGAGCCTCGTGAAAATTTTTTCGGCAAGAATTTTTCTTTATATCTTTCTTTCCGTCTCGCTGTTTGTTTCTCTTTCTCTCTCTCTCTGTACTCGTACTTAGGTATCCGCGCAGTGGCACATACCCGTCAAGACGATGATAGTTTTCTGCGATCGACTCACAAGGAACGATTTGCTAAACAGCTTTGCTGTTAATACATGGATTCCGGTACGGAAAGGTGGCTTTACGGCAGTGCTCCACAGCTCTGCAGGGAAGCTAGCTTCGCGGCAATACGCGGGGATTACTTTTAGAAAATGTTCTACGAATCGTTGCCGAGAGTGCGGGTTATACGCGAGAAAATACGGTATATGTTACCGGTAGGGCCGGAACGCAAACGTAATGTCGTAACCATGCCGTGGACGAGAAATCACGGACGCTGATCCGTGATTTCTCGTTTTTCCCGCCGTAACTGGCGCTACTAGTTTCTGTTCCGATTGTAAGTCAACCCCACAACTTCGGATTTCAAACTTAGATAAAATGGGTCGACCTACAATCGTGTAAATACAGTAATTGTTTAGGCTTAACAAAATGATCTAAAGTTCACTTACTGCATGTTGCTACTGTTATTGATGTGCCGTGCATTGACCATTATGCACACTTTTTCTTATCTCTGTATTCTTTATGTAACATCAGTCAGGTCTTTTTTGCAAATCGACTGCACAGCAGCCATATATTTTCGAACTCACTGCCAACTAACAAGACACTTTCATATAAACTGTCAACATACCTATTCTCATTTGGAAACTGAGTCTAAGGAGGTCAACTAGCTACTACCGTTTTTTTTAAAAAGAGTCACTAACATTTAAGTGCCTGCATGTACCCTGATGACCTGCAGATGCGTTCCTCTACCGTTCGCACAACAAAGAGCAGTGATGGGAGCCTGCGTTGCACACCACTATAGATGCTGCTTACAGTAGCTCTTCCACAAGACCTTTGTTTTTAGTCCGACTGCTTTACTCTGGTACTCTAGCACAGGCACGTTATTACACTCCATCTCCACTGGGAATAGAACATGGGCAACCCGGTAGGTTTATGGATAAGAATTAAGAGGGCACGCTGAAAGCACCATCTTAAATTTAGTTAGTAAACTAGCCGGTAAAAAGCATATACACGATTCTTGCATTGGGGGTGAAAGAACATCCCTCTAGAGCAGTGCTTCTCAAATGGGTTTCCGCGGAGATCCATTTAAATAAAAGCCACATACTTCACGCTGTATGCTGTGTTGTGACCCCCCTTTCTTTCTCTCACTGCAAGGGGTCCCTCTTCTATTCCACCAGCCCACAAGGGTTCCCGAAAAGTCATGGCTGAGAAACACTGCTCTAGAGAATGCTCTGTGTGTGTGTGTATGAAGCACGCTCCCTGCATCCTGTCTTTTATGCTTTTGAGGGCATTCTAGCAATGTTCAGGAAGTTCTTGTTGGAAAGGTCTTTGTTTTCAATGCCATATACCTTCCTTAGATAGGGGCTGCTTGAGGATTCCTCTAATAAGCTTTCTGGCTAAGTAGTCTGGAAGGTCCATGGCATGGTAGTAAAGTGGAAACTTTGGCAAGCTGGTAAAACAAGCTTTCAACACAAAAAAGAGCAAGACACAAGGGACCAGATGAAGGGACAGGCAGAGCACTGACTTACAGCTAAAGTTTATTCACTGCAACAGCACACTCTATTTTTGTGTTGCCAATGATTAAAAAGAATGGAAAAAGGACAGCAAGGCAAGAAGCAAGAGAAAAGTGAAGCAGTGCATCCAACTCAAACAAAATCTTTCTGTTGCAGCAATTTTTTGCCCTGTTGTGTCCTACATTTGCGACACGACTGTCGCAGCTGTGAGTGAGTGTCATGTGGATGTCACATGCAGGTATCTTCCATTTTCGCTGGTGATGTACTTTGAGCTGATCAGCTGCTATGCGGGGGGCTCGGAGCAGCTTGTCCAGCGGCTCATTAATGAGCAGATGCCACTGCGGGGTCCCCCCATCTGCTGCGTGCTGTGGTGCTGCCCGACACCTTCCTTCTCCAAGTGAGCCCCCACTCCTATGTACCTCACCATAGGGCCACATTAACACACAGGCAAAATTTAATGGTGTTACTGGTACGTTTGTCATACAGTATATCTACTCGTTCCTTCTGTTACAGTAATGGGGGCCAAATTTTTTGTGGTGAGAAATGGAAAATTTGCCACCTTTTACAGAAATGTACACCCAAGTTTCCATTCCTCCAAGGTACAGAGTTAGATTCGGTTATCAGGGGTGTAGCCAGAAATTTTTTGGGGGGAGGTGGGGGGGGGGGTTGAACTTCCAACCCTCCCATGGCTATGCTGCAGCTTGTTCTTTCACCAGGTAAATGTTTAACCTTAGAGGGAGAAATAGCGATTGTGACAATGTGTTGCTTGAGTACAATGTGAAAGCTGCAGTAGCAAGCATCCAAATCCCCTCCCCTTGAAGACAGTGCTTTGACATAGTGTAGATGCTGGAAGATCATGCAAACAAAGGAAGAAGTCTGTGATCATTTAATGAGGCAATGAAAGGGGCCAGTTGGTGCACCTTCATGACTGCATGCTTCTGCATCCCTCTTCCTTTTCTTGTAATTTGTTCCACTGTTGACTCGGTGCAATGCATTCATAAATTAGATTTCATTGAATGCCACCTTTAGTTGGTGTCCAAATTGCACTTACAAAATAAATTTTCTACAAATTACTTAAGCCTTTACATAATTAAAGTTCTGCGGTATTTAAACGGACCCTGAAACAGTTCTGACAATTGTGTACAAACCCATCGAACCATGTACCATAAGTCCTTCGAGTCATTAATATACTCATTTGAGTGGTCTGCATTAAGTTTTTATTAATTTACTATAAGGTTTCAAATATGGGCATCACCGCAGACAGCAGCAGTGCTGCCGCACTGAATTTTCAGCCACTTGTGCATTTGCGAACGTGGCGCTGTCTTGCGGTATCACTCGTACAACTAATCTCGTTGGCCTCTTGGTGTTTGTACCAAAGGACAAAGTGTGTGCAGCCCGGTTTGTGGTGGAATCTCGTGACCTTGAGATTAGCCAGACAAACTCTGAGCATGGCCTATTTCGTGCACCATTGAATGATCATGGAAGTTGGAGCTGCTCAGCAAAGAAGCTGAGGAGGAAAAGCAGAGGAGGGTAGCTGTTAATCACCCATAGCTCCCTTGAATCAAGGTGCTTCACTCAGTCATTAATTAAAATGTGGTGTGAGTAGCCTAACTGCTTATATATGTAATCGCAAAAATAATTTCGGGGGCACTTTAAAGTTATTTGCATTTTATCATAGCCTTATAGCTTGCCCTTCGATATAAAATGTACTTCGTGTACATTGACGGTTTGAAGTTAATTTGTATCGCAAAAGAAGCAAGCATAAATTTTGAGCGGCACATTAGGACATCCCAAAGCGAAACTATTTGGGAAGGGCTTCCTGTTTAACAATGCACACGAGACAACTGAGCAAGCAGTAGCAGAATGTATCCAGAAAGCAATTATACAAAGCAGAATGTTACATACGTAGAAAATCACAAGAAAAAAATAAAATGAAGCACTATGCTCATAAAAAATATTATTTTATCATCAAAAGTCAATAAAAGCAAAAGGTAATGAATAACATTTAATTCACAAATTTGTAACAATGCAACATGTTGTAATTTAACAAAGAAGCAAGCACGCCACATGTTGTCCTTGCAGGCGAAGGTATGCTGTCCTGCGGGTGGTTGTCTACCAGCTGTTCTTCATCCCCCTGATTCTGGTCACCATCATCTTTGTATGCACGCTCACAGGCATCCACGAAGGGGATAAGGTGAGTGCACACCATTTGCGTGTAGGAGGAACCTGGCTCTTTAGAGGTGTAGCGAGTGAGTGAATAAACTTCATTACAAGATCCGGCTGGCTTGTGGTCTGTGCTAGACCACACAGGTAGAGGCCGGGAAACCTTGTCTCCTTACAGACTCCCCGGCCTGCTGGATAGCCCATTTTTGGTCTTCGACCTTCAAGCTGAGCAGCATGAAGCCAAAATTTTACATCTTGCTATTTCTGTTGCTAGAAGTAGCTAACAATCCCCTTATCGGAGCTGGAAACCTTGTTTGCTCGAGTGCGAGACGGTTGCTTATTTGGAAATGTTCTTATAGTGCCCAATCACAGTTTCGGTTTTGGAGAGTGCCGAAAGGGGCGGGACCCAGTGTGGTTTGTTGTTAAACACAGCTGGGCACGTGAGCACCACATTGACAATTGCAGGAGAGTGCGCACGCAAGTAGCATTGCACCTAACACAAACTTGTGAAAGGGGTAACTGTTGGTTGTTTACACACTAAGCAAGTTGATGTCTATGTCGTGAGGTGCTCCGTGTAGCATGCAGTTGCACAGCACACACTTCAAAATTGCTTTTAAATATGTTTTAGGCTATAGTAATCGATATTTTGTAGATGATGATGTGTGTGCGTGTGTGTGTGTGTGTGTACACAAATCTATCCCACATGTTATCTCTCCTTCAAAATTTAGTGTCAGTACTACTTTTGAGAAACCGATATGCCTCTACATTGCTTTGCCATATTGCTTCTCTGCACTGCTTCTAGATGGTGGCATCACCCTGTCAAAGTGGAAAGCATATACTATGCATTCGTCATTGGGAACCTGTTTGCGTTAGTGGCATAGTGGTCAGCGCATCCACCATCTTCGTTCAACAGTTGCAGACACGGAGGTTTGATTTCTCAGCCGGGTAACTCGGTGAAAGTGTTCTTTTTTTTTTTTTTTCAGATTTCTTTCTGAGCTGCCTGTGTGCCCTTTTATTGCCATCACTTCCATGACGGAAACGATGTGCATCAATCCTCAGTGGAGCCCAGCATAAAATGTTTTCGCGTTAAAGTGTTACAAAAACATTATTGTCTCACAGAACGATGATCCTGTTGTCCTGGATATGGGCTTTATCAGTAGTGATTTAGGGCTTCTACTTGGAGTGCCTTGCACTGTGCTAGCAGTATGAAGCAGCTGGAGTGGTGTTGTCATTGCAGATGGAGGCGACCAATGCGTCCCCCTACCTGATGCTCCTCCAGGCGGGCTCCTTCCTTCTGGGAACGTACGGCTTCGTCATCTTTGTAAAGCTCGCCTCACGGCCCCTGCCGCCACAGCTGCTGCTGCGGCGCAAGTTCACTGTGCTGCATCTGCACTTCACCCTCACCCGGCTGCAGCTGGTCGCGTTCAAGGCGGCCGGACTGACGGGCCACCTGCCCTGTGTGCCACCTCTGGCCTCCATGGTCACGGGAGTCTGTGAGTGCCGTCATTCACACCTTGGTGGGAGTGCTACACCGAAGAAAAAAAGTTTGCAGCTGTTCTGTGCTTCCTAAGTAACAGGCACTGTTACTTAGCCACTCCACTGTTTGCATTCACAATTTTACAAAAATTGAAGCAGAAAAATTTCCGACAATTACAATACTACTCTCTAATGTGAAATTTGAGTGCAGCTCTACGCATGTTTTCCAGGTTGCCAGACAATATGAATCCCAGTGGCATGAATTGTGCGTGTTCCCGCGCAGGTAATATACTGTTAAAATTAACAGACACTATGATAAGAATGATTGTTGAGTAATCCTTGAATGTTGCTTTATCTATTTTAAACACTGTACAGTGACAGTGAGAAGTGAGAGGTGGACATGATGCACAAACATACGTTAGCACCAGTAGTACGTCTTCTTTGTCGAAAAGTTACAACGCACGTGCTCGCTTGGCCAAGAAGTTTTGTTGCGATGATGATGATGAGTTGTGGCCATACCGTTTTATCGGGTGGACTGTGTTCTAGCCAGAGGAAAGAAAGAGAAAAAAAGAAGTGGAAAAAAAAAACAGAATGGGGCAGAAACTGCAGTCATTGTCTCACTGATGTCCACCACATTCGTAGATGGGCCTTCGCAACCGATACTGCATCGTTGCACTGGTCCTCAGCTGACTCAAATCCCACTGCCAGCGGAAAGCGTGGTGCCCTCTGTTGGTTGTGGTGTCAGCTGTGTGCACTTGAGAACCATGTGCTCTGTCGTCTCGTCCTCGCTCCTGCAGACCCTGCAAAGTGCCACTTGCACGTCTGGAGATGCACAGAGGGCAGGGCCATCTGGTGGCCTTGGAATAAACCAAAACGCCATGCCACGTGACTGCATTCTGTACTATGATTGGCACGCAAGGCGTTCTCCTCACCCTTTCATCTTTCGCTTTGCTTGTTTGCTTGGTTAAGCCAAGGGACAACAAGGGACAAGGCACGCCGACGCTCAACACAGGAACAGGCACCTAAGGGCTGCACTCTAAAGCTTCCTACTGGGGGTTCAGACAGTGCATGAACGTTACTTAAGGCTCGTTCACAGCTGCCACTAGCACCGGTCGCATGATCAAGTTAGTCGCAAACAGTCGCAAATGGCCGCTTTGGTCGCAAAGCAACTGCTTTGGCTCAGTCACTCGTTGCTTGATTTTTCAGTTGCACGACTGCACTTGCAAGCCTCTGAACCAATCAGATGTGCAGAAAAAGGATGTCGGCATATTGTATGGGGCAATGGCAATAGGAGCAGACGTGAATTCTGCGTGGGGACGGGCACAGTATAGGGTGCATGCAGGTGTGAACATCGGTCGCGTATAGTCGCTTTTTGATTGCCAGTCGCAAATGGTCGTGCGACCGGTTCTAGTCGCAGGTGTGAATGACCCTTTAGAGTGACATCGTTTAACTAACATTATGGCAAGAATAGCTGACATTAACCACCATTAACAAACACCTCTGCTGGACGTTTGTCCTTTCTACATGCAGACCTGAGCAGTGCCATGCTAATGGGCCAAGGGTTCATGGTGTCCACCGTGTCCCGCTACTTCTTCCTGCATCCGCAGCCCAACTCGACTCTGCCGCTGCACTCACCGGCGCCGACGGCAGCACACGTCAACAGCCATCAGAGATCGTCCACTGTCTCCCTGCCTCGCCCGCAGGCCAATGCGCACCAGGCCAGTGCACAGCAGGCCAGCAGCCGATACCTGGCTGCGTTCACCTACTGACTGTGAAGGCTGGATTCTAACCGATGCATGTCAATTTGGCCGATCGATTGCCAAGGTGGGAACGACGGTGGTGCGCTGTGCGAGGCTGCAAAGTCAAAGTTCACACGTGGCTATGTCATCTCGCGAGCAACAGCAGCAGTTCGTCACCTCCAACAAGGAAAGCTTCCTGCCTGCAAACTAAAAAAAGGGATGTACTTTTATGCCTACTTCCTTTATCCATGATGAGTTAAGTTGGAGTCGGGCAACTCGGTCGTTCTTATTGCCCGCATGAATGACAGCGCTGCAATGATGATGACATGTTAACGAGTTATACTTTGTTACAGCTTCATGGTATAGTTCTACTTTTCTATTCTATTGCTTTTTCTTTTTGTTTTATGGAGGAATATTTACACATGGGTGCATTGTAAACCTAGATTATTTACAATATCTTGTGTATGTGGTTTCCAGCTTGGAACCGTTCAGTTCAGAACAGAAAGTATGTGGCTCACTGTAGTTGAAGTGTAGCTGCTCTGAGATTCAGAGCAACTACACTGGTCGTGTCTTACTTAAGGTGCTAACGACTGTTTATTGAAAAAATTACTGCATAGTTTCGTGAACGAGTTTCTGTGGATGTGACTGTTATTGACGAGTTACATAAATACCAGCAACACTGTAAAAAGCCCCAAAGAGTTCAGGCAACACTGGACTAAGGCGCCATTGTGCATGAAAACAAATAAAAAAACACGGAAGAACGCGGCGCTCGTGCGAGTGAAAAGAAGTATGAACGCGAGATAAACGTTTCACTTGGATGTGAACGTTTCGTGTGATCCCGGTGGTATGCATGTCCAGCCAAGCGCACGGGACTGCTCATGCACAATGGCGGCCGTTGGCTGCTTCCTGTACATATGTACAGATGGCGCTGTTTTTTGCAACTCGTCAATTACAGCACTATTTGGATGGATGTAATGCTGGACCGACCTGCCTTATTTCTTTTTCAAAAACTCACCTTCTCATGCATGTTGAATTGTGCTAAGTATTCCCTTCTTAATTATACCTGAAAAATATGTGAAATCTCACCTCAGATGTTTTGCGATACTGCGTAAAATGACCTTTCCGCATGCAAAACATTGATGGCAGCAGGACAAAAAACCATTGCTAGGCTGCAATGCTTAAAGCTCGAGCTAAGCAAAGGCAGTATAAACGAACTGATCACAGACATTCACTTTATAAGGACATGTGACATTGCTGCAGATTCTCTGAGTGCTGTGGTTGCTTTATTAGAATCCAAGTACCATTGTAGCTGCAACATTGCATCTCTTGCGAGAGATGTCCTTTATATTCATGGTCAGATTATGTTTATGTGAGTATTTCAAGCTATCAGATGAAGTCTAACCTTGGGAGGTATTTTCGGGCCATCACTTTTGGAGATACTTACACTGTTGTGAGATTTCACGTGAGTATTGCCAGGATTGTTAGGTGTCTGTGAGCGGTCTGGAACTGTGCCAACTGTGCTACGATAGCACACTAGAAACATCATTGCTCCTAGACACCAGTACGTGCAGCGCTAATATCATGAAATATCATGAAAGTGAAAGTATCACTAAAAGTGATCAACTGAGAATTACGCTCCTATTCTTAGCTTGTTCTTTTGAGAAGTTTGCTAAGGAACTTTAATTAAACAATCTCATGAGGCCCAGTAAATGAGTCTGGAAGCAAACGAGGTGTCGATGAAAACCGCACCAGAACCATTTCTAGAGTCTGTATGTCATGCTGAAATAGATCTGCTGATTGGGCCCAGTGCACGGTGTCCAAATAGAGAAGTAGATTCAGAGGCTTTCAGTAAATCAGTACCTTTGTGGAAATTTTCGCTCTTTGGAGATTAGTTCTACAACAACACAACCCAAGTAATTTACTTTGTGTAGCATTGTGTTCCACAGTAGTGACCACTACATTGTCACCACTGACAACATGATCAAGGTGCTTTTGATAGCTGCCTGCAACGTCTACATATCCGGTGTGAGAAAGTACAGCTAAACTCTTTGCAGTTGCGGTTTCTGTCACATACTCCATGCAGGCAGGAATCTGACCAACAAAAAGTGCAGATAACGCTAGTTTCACATTATTCTAAGTTAGTTTGTTTTTTTTTGCCACTGCTGTAAATAATGTTTTGTCTATGGGCCCGGCTGTTCGCTATGATTCAGGCCCAGTTCTAAGTCTGTGAAATAACTTGCAGGCATAATTATAAAGCATAAAAAAAGGGCATATTGAGTTAACATACATTTTAAGACCAGTTGGAAGTTTTAAAAATGGCAGAAATGTAATTTTTGTGAAAGTTTGTTTACAGGGATAGGTTTAACAGTGACAGAGGTCAGGTCACGGGAGATTAGAAATTTCTCCGAAGTGCCTGACCAGCTGTGCTTACTGCTGGCAAAGGATTTCCATGCTGAAATTTGTAAATGTAATGAAAAACCGTAGAAATTTTCAGCTGCTCTGATCTTTTGTAGCTCCTTTGACGTTTCATGTGTCCGATTGTTTTAACAGTAACAGCAGGTAATAGAGAGCAGAAACCTCTAACCGACACCACTAGACTCTTATACAAGCAAGCATGGAGATGTGTTTTTATTTTAATACTTTCAAAGAAAGTTGTTGCACTTACCACTGCTTTGTTTGCACTCACATTTCACAAGATAGCTTATTTTTTTGTCCTCGTTATTTAACAACGTTCATGGCATTGTTGCTTGTCTGGGTCATGTAGAAGCTAGCATTGTCAGCTTACAAGTCATGGACAAATTAAATGCAAACACCAAATTACAGTGTAGCATAGGTCTTGTGAATGATGACTTTATAACCTATGCAGCGACTTTCTTGTGTGTAAATGACACTGGCTTTTTTCACAGAAATCAGGTGGGGTACAATTTCATGTGCTCTTTTGAACCATGTGAATGCTAACCTGCAATATTATCTCGAAATATGATTGTAGACAAAGCAGCAGCAAGCTCATTCTTGTTAACATTGTTAGGATAAGAATCAAAATGTAGGGCACTGAGATGCGCTGTAATGCTATCTAGGCTGACGCATAATTAGTCTGATGATGTATAACTCTAACTCAGAAGTCATCGTGAAAATAACTTAAAGTTGGTGTCTTAGGTCGCATTTTCTTATGCTGTCTGGTTTAAGTGAGTGAAGATGCTCAGATTTTTTAGAAGAATCGCTGTAGTACCTGGTCTTCATCTCAACTTTTCAGCAGCTTTAAAGTTTTTAAGATCTTCACTGCATGTCGGTACTATAATTATCATCAACTACAAAAAAACAGCTTTGCTTTTATGATATACATTAGTGGCAGTCTTAAAACAGCTGAGACGTGCAGACTTCTGAACCACTGTGCTAAAAAGAAAATTCCAAGTTGAAAACTCATAATACGATGCTCTGCTCAAGGGCTGTTACATACGAGTTCTGGCAGGCAGCAGGAATGCTGGTGATGTAGCAAGGCATGAAGTATTGACGGATAACATTGCCTCCTGCAGCCTTTGCCACAGCAGTCTAGCACTCGGAGACAACCGCTTCTATTATAGGCGCAGGTCTAGCCGCAGAAGCACGACTCCTTAATTGGTGATGCTTATGACTAAGGTCGGATGATACAGATGATGCGAGCTGAGTGCAGCACGCCTTGCACATGAGCTGTCCAAGCAGGACAGCCTGCTGCTGCTGTTAGAGGGGCCCTGCAACACCTTTCGAAGTTATCACTGAATGGCCCTGCTACTTAACTCTGTTGCTTCACAAATCTCTGGATGCAAAGTTTTTTGAATCCGACAAGTGCAGTTACGGCACACAGTGAGCAGTTTCTTTCTCCTTTCGTTGCTACAAGTATGCTGCACAGGGGGAGCTACACAGGGGTAGGGCCGATGTAACACCCAAAAGTTACATTGCCATCTGTGATTGCTTTGAGCATTTTTCTCTTCTTTTTCTTTGACAACATTGGCCGCTGCCAAACCTGCTCAGCAGCTGCACAACGCGGCACATGGCCTCCGAAGTCGTTCAGTGGTGTGCCGTTCATGGAATGAGTCAGTACCCATTACGCTCGCTTCCTTCCATTTGCTGCATAGTTGGTGACGATATTGCTGAGGAGAGAACAAGCGATTTTTGGCTGTTCTTGATATAAAATTGCATGCTGTGCAGCAATACTTGGCCCACATATTCACACACACCAGCATTGGGCACACTTCGACAGTGTTTTTTGGCTGTTTAAAAAAAAGTGTTGCAGAGCTCCTTTATAGCGTGTAAAATTGTATGTGGCAAGTTGTGGGTTGCACGAACACTGTGTCACACCCTGTAGTACCTTTTGCTATAGCTAAGAGGCAGTGGTAGGAACATTATTAGCTGTCATGTAGACACATTATGTATGTATCCAACAAATTTCCTGTTGATGCTGGGAGTTACATCAGTTTTAGCTGCTTCCGAGCCCATTGACCGTCTCTCCCCGAGCACCGACAAATAGTTGAACAATCAGACACTCGTGTAAGTGTAGATATCAAGGCAATCACCTCCTTCCTTCCTGGTAGTACAACGCTGGAAATGTTGCTTCATAGCTCATAATGCGCTTAAAAAGCTATAGACAATTAAAGTGCAATATAGGTGTTTGCTGAATAAAAAAAAAGTATCCTTCATAACTTAATGTGCTGAACACAGTTGATAGAGAATACTATATCCACTTTGAATGACTTTCGCATATCTACTAGTGTAAACAAGATATTTTTGTGGGTCAACAGAACATCTTGATATACAAAACACTCTGTTGTCATTACGGCTCCCATAAAATACTTCACTTATCTGTGGTGTACGAGAGACAGGATATTGTAGAGTGAAAGCTAGGTAGGTCAGTTGCAAGCTGAAAGTTTTAAGACCGACACTTAAACACACTCTGGAATTTCGACAACAATCAAAAGAGAGTTATCAAAGTCTATTTTTCTTCAAGCTAATTAGTGTGACATCGATAGGAACGAATTAAAATGGATCATTAGCACTGGAAAAGCAATGTTGTGTTGTAGTTTTAAGCGTGTAAGAAGCTGTTCTATGTATAGTTCTACTAATGGCCATTGAAGGTTTGGATAATACGGAGGATGTGTAAAGTAACACAGATATTCTCTTTAACACGTACACCTTCTATTTTTTCCTGCCCACCTTACAGCATACATTCAAAATCTTTAAGGTATGCATGGTGATAAGTGAGCAATAATTGTAGAGCAGGATTGTCAGAGATCTGAAAATAAAATAGTAAGTTGTTGGCAGAAATAGTGTGTAAGTGAATAGCATTGGCTAGACCTAGGAGCTGCTTTTTCAGAAAACGATTCCACTGTTCACCTTTTTGTCAGTCCTGTGGACTGTTGGATAGAAAATTGAAGTACACACTTCGGGAGCGTGGAATATAGCAGTTCTGTCGGCTGCCTGCTACACTGAGTGAAAAACCAGATCTAAAACCCAGTGTGAAGTGAATGTGATGGGGCACCAGCGACGACTGAAAGGAAATGGGCTCCCTGAGCGCCGCTCGTCGGGTTGCACTTCAGAAGAAACCTCTTCCCAGGCAAACTTTGCCTTCTGCTCACCGTCTTTCCTTGACCCTTCTTGGGGTCATTCCCAAAGTCTTTCTTGTTCACAGTTTTTCTGATGCATCTTTTCAGCCTCATGACGCACGATCTGGTGACACACGTTCGGCGGCCACATTGATGTAACCAGGGTGGAACAACAGAGTAGTGTCTTTTGTCACTGGTCGGACGGCGTGTTCTGTGGCAGACGTGCTGAAATGTGTTCCTCCCCAAATGATGTACGGTCATGGACAAATGAAATGCCAACAAGAAATGAAAAAGCGGAATAGGTTTTGCCAGTGATAATTCGAAAGAGTTTTCTCGGACTGCTAACTGTGTGGTTGTCAAAGATGGTGCAGGCCACAAACTAAGACTGAAAGCCGAAATCATGCTGATATTACGTGTACTCACGTAGCAGGAACAAATGGACACGTTTTAGTTAATCATAACTAGTTCGTATTTCAATAGTCTATTTCTGTACACATACGTGTGTTGTCTGCTGGTGCGTGGTAAAACTGAAACCGTTGTTATACCATATCCCCTTCAGGTGCAGCGTGCACATTTGCATGCAGTTTCTGCCTGCTAGTCATGTCCAGTAATAACAAGGAAAGAGCTGCGAACATGGAGCGTTAGTTGACCTGAACAGGTGCTCACTGGGCACGTGCCACATGATGGCGCTGTAAGCAACAGTGGCACCTTATATAAGAAATCACCTACAAACTTAATGCGTTACCATGTCATTTTAGTTTGCTGTGTATAGCTACAAATGACCTCATTGCTGAACATAGTTTGATATGTTGTGTTCATGCAGTTATTGTGAAAGAACTGGCATATGCTTTGGGCTGTTGTTTGAAATACTTCATGCAAGAATGCAGCGCAACTGAACTTAAGGCAATTAGTGCAATTTTTTATAGCCAACATCAAAGGAGGACTCACCAGAAAATTAAAAAAAAAGTCGATAGCACATCATCTTGTCTTTCTTGCAATTGAGTATCCACTGCCTTTAAATAATGTTGTGTAAAATCGACACATCTGTCGGCAGTCCCTTATAATTTGCGCCTGAAAGGGATAATTACATTTTACAGTGCCCGCTTCGATTATTTGGGGTGTGTTGTGACACTGTTCTGTGCACCTACGTCGCATTCATGCACTGTCTTGCACGAGAATGCTGGTAGCGAAAAATAAACCTTCCTCAGTGGCATATTCAGCTAAGGTGAACGGCTTTTTGTGCGGCACCTTTACTCAACTGTTTTAGTGCATTTCATTTCCCAATTTGTGTTTGACAGGGCCTGTAAGTGTTTGTATCAACTATGGAATTGACAGTCCAACAGAGAGCTTCTGTAAATCTGCACATGATACAGTGCCAGCGAATAATTGCCAGGGTGGTGCTCACAGAAGTTGTACTGCAAATACTTATGCTATGAGTTATGTTTATTTATGCAACATTTATGCAAATATATTTATGTTATGAGTCTTCAAAACAAGAGAATCACATGACCTAATGTGCGAGCCTTGAATAACTTTTTGCAAAAACAAAAGCATGGCAATTTGTTCAGTGATGTGAGGGCGGCTGTTCCTTGCTCCACTGTTCTCAAACCTGTGCTTCTTTGTTGCCGTTATTATGAGCTGACTAGCTCGGTAGCATGTGCTGTTGACTTTGGGTGTGTTCATTGGGGCAGTTTCAATTTTGAGGATAATTGTCCATTTTGGTCACACAACAAAAAAAAGATAAGGCTCCATGAAGCATTGACAGACCAAGCAACGTGTGTCTAGCTAATGTAGTGTGCAGTACATTTAAATCCTGTAGTGATTGTAGCATGCTCGACTTTTATGGCCTTGATTTGAACTCAACCGGCAGATGTTAGTGAACAGGGTTTTCCTGCATTTGCCTCGAGGTGATATGGCATTACGAGACAGCTAAAGATCTCTTGACACTAGCTCAGGATACACACAGCATTCTGCAAAACAGAAATGCAGCTTTTTTCTTTTTGATAAAGGGGGGGGGGGGGGCGACCTAGACAGTGTCTATTTTGACACCCCAGCATCCCCCTTGACTGAAAATTTTAAAAAAATTTATATTTGGGAGTTTATTTATGCACGATCATTGTTTACATGTGTCACGAACATAATGCAACCGGGAATTGGGAGTACCCAAGTAAAGTTTGCAGTCCAAAAGGCAAGGAGGGGGCTATGAATCCTTGCCCCATAACTGGCACCTCTCTCGCAAAAGATGTATTTTATTGAATCTAGCTTAACATGGGTAGCAAGTCTTTGAAGGCTTTCTTCTCCATTTAGGAAAATATTTTTGGTCAGGCTGCAGTGCACCTCTGCCACGGAACACAAGTGCCACCAGCGTCAACATATCATGTCTTCCTGTTTGCACGCTTGTAAATATTGCTGTATTTTGAGTGTCAACATGCACCTCTTGTCAGTAATATGAACACTTGTGTGAAAATTCATCTTTCTTCTCGAACCGTCATGTTAGAGCCAGTATTTACTGTCTCTATTGCGATTTCCATATCTGAACTGTGCACTGCATGAAGTTGCTATCTTATGCAGTTAATCGGCTTCACCGTACTTCAAGGCCATTTCAGAGTGTGCTTGATGCTCTATCTATATTCAGGCTATGTAGGCAGCATCTCTGCTTCATCTCAGCTTAATGCTGCTTTAACATGGGAATGCATAAGTAACATATTCATCTAGTCAGCTAAAGAAATTCACAAACTCTTTCATCTCCAATGTACATGTGATCAATCCTTGCTTCTTCTACTCACATGTTCACATGTTTTAAACCTGGTAGCAACTCAGCTTTTTACTGTGTCCCTTTTTTTATTATGTGAAGGTCGTGAGAAACTCGTAACACAGCAGATAGATCAGAAACATGAAACATATGTGTGCAGTTAAAGTGAACAGAGCAGCTCTTCACATTCTATCCCCTCGCTTGAAATGAGTTGCGCAGTGGGTATGGCATGTTTTTGTATGTTCAACTATTGTTTGCGTTCCGGATATACAAGGACCAATGCAAGGTTCAAGTGCTGCTTTGACTGGTGTTACTCCCTGCTAACTATAGCTACGCCATGACATCGATTCTGTTCTGATGCTGGGCTTCTGAAGATGTCAAGCTTCACTAGTGCACATATTCACCAGACTGCACTGCGTGCATGGTGACGTCATGGGAATTGAGGTGCGTAATATGTCCTAGGCTGATGTAGTGCTTAAGCATTGCTATGTAAGGTAGAGTGTACCATTGTTTAACTATATTGTGCTGTGCCAAGTCATCTCAATGCTAAGTATGCCACGAGGGCCTGGGCCCAATGGTTTCTTCATATTTCTGCAAAAGGTTACCACAATTGGATTGAGTCTGCACTTTCTCTTTCACATCTGCCTAGGTTTGCAGGCATTCTGAACAGCTTCTACAATTTAAAATGACAGTTACTCATTGCTGCATTATTGCTCGGTGCTTGCCACTTGTATGAAAGGTTCGTCCGAGTCAGTCATAATCATCTTTTGTTTTTTCTCTCGTTAAAGGTTGCAGCCAAAGTCTTCAGTGTGCATGTATGTGTTCTGGTGTCTATGTGTGTGTGCATGCAACAAATGCTTCTGCATGAGTCGAGTTTTTTCACAGGTATCGTTGCCGTTGTTTGCGTGTCGCAGAGCGCAGATCATCTTCATATGTGAGACCCTGCATCACGAGGTTGAAGTCTGGCTCTCTGTATTCCACTTAGGTCGCACACTACTCCAAGCACGAATCAAAGTCCTCCCGCGTTTTCACTCGACCAAGCGCGTACGCTGCACATTACTGTGTCATCATTTCTACAATTTCTTTTTCTCTAGATGCACTAACATAGCTGCTTGCATGTGCACCGTGTTAATTGTAGGTGCATTTGCGACATTTCTCCCATGCCCAAATGCACCAGTTTTTGAATGTAGTGAACAAGGATCCCTGCTATGTGTCAAGTGTCACGTTCGGGAGTTCGCCTGTTACTGAAACGATGAATGAGCTAGGGGCAGGAGTATCACATGTGGTTTACGTTGCGATTGTGGTGACCCCGAGTTACAGGCGGGCCCAACTGACTGAACATGCAGAAAGGTCTCCTCGCCGAATCACTAAATGTATATATTGTATCTTGGTCCGCTTCTGAAGGAATAAAAACAAATACAGGGCAGTAAACGACGTCATCTAGTATTAGAGATACTCTCCGCTTCCTGAGAATGAACTGTGCAAGTTGTGGTAGCATTTCACTGCATGATAAGTTGTGTTGTGAACATTTTTTGGGGCAAGCCATATGGTAAAACCATACAGTGAAACCACGCAGTGGTAAAGCAAATGGCCCATCAGCAATTTCATGTAGTTGTAAACAGATAAATTGAACAACCTGTAAGTGAAATGAGCTACTTGATGATAGCTATGGCCATGTAAAAATGCTGTGGTGACAAACCTTGTTGGCCAGTAAACTCGTTTCCTGACAGATACTGCTGTCGTTGAGCAACATATTGATTCGGGCCAGGTGGTATACATGTATTCACAATTATATAACAGCATGTGGCAAAGGAATGAAGAAACAAGATAACCGAACATTTCTGTGCACTGTTAGAGCTTGATACGAACTGGCTTAGTCAGCAGAAGCCATATGATAAACCAAGCAGTATGGGATGTGAATAGCAGGAATGAATGGTAAGATTTGATGTCCACGCAAGAGGTTATAAGGGACGATGCAGGGGGGAGTGTTAATTTTGACCATTGTTATTAATTAATATGCACAAAGAGCATGGTAGAGAGTGTTTTTGCATTCTGCCTTTGCTGGAATGTGGCTGCTGCATTGGGCATTGAACCTGCAGCCTTGTGCTCAGGAGCAGAATGCAATAGCTGCTGAGCCATTGTGGCAGGGTATAGAATCATAGAGGCAGGAGGGTGACTTGATTGAGTCTTGGTTGATGTGAAAGTTCTGCTTCATGTTATTTCTTTGATTGAGTTAATAAAACAGTGACATACTTAGAAAAATAAGTCGCAAAGTAGCAGAAACCCACAATCATATCTTACTGTTTTTGAATTATCTCGGATGTTCCAGTACTGGCAGGAAGCACGACTTTCACTGAGTAAGCATTTGCACGTGCAACGTCTCGGGCAGTGCTTGGCAATTCAGGATAATGTATTTTGAAGGGACGCACTAATTTCTTTGACTAGTATCAGGTGGAAAAATCAGCTAGTCCATGGCTGTGGTGATGCAGTCACACTATTTCTTTCTTGTTTTTGGACAATGATTCAATCAATGATGCAGACCGAAACACAGTACTGTAGTCGGAGTTAAACACAAACAAGGAATTAATGTGTGCAAGTTATTCTTTTCATTCATTTATGAAGAATAACAATAGAGGTAACTAAGTCTGCTGCCTGATAGCAGCACATGGAGTTGCTATTGTGTTTGAATCTGGGGCATTACACTGAAGTGTTCGTGGCAAGTTGTTTAGATGGTAAAACAGAACAGGAGGACAACCCGCACAGGTTACCTAAGGTGTTCACACGACTTATAAATAACGCCGTCGTAGCACTTCAGCTTTATCAGGGTATGTCTAGAGTTCACCCAGATTTGCAAGTTTTTGGATGCGTTCTGCCCACCGACAGTTATTCTGGTTCTCCAGTGTGGTCACCACGATTGCTCCCCTGCACCGTACTCTCAAATGATTGCAGAATGTAACATTTAGTGCTGCACCTAATTGGATTGGCGCGTACCTCTTGCTCAGCCAATCGGTATGCACCGAAACTCGATCTCATGCTTGTGCACGCCACAGC